>NC_043706.1:3682181-3780566 GCF_006229205.1 Suricata suricatta
GGGCGACGAAGCGAAACTGCCGCGGGAGGCGGGCCGGGAGGTCCCGGAAGTGAGCTTGGGGCGGCGCCCGCGAGGAGGGGAGGCCGCGGGGTCGCGGGGGGGAGGGAGGGGGAGAGCAGGGGGACCCCCGAGGAGGAGGGGGGAGGAGGGCGTCGGGGTCCCGGCAGGAGGGACGTAGCGCGCGAATCTTGGCGCTCGGCCGAGGAAGGAAGCAGTCAACTACTTTGTGACCTTAGCCCCGGGCGCCGCGGCTCCGAAGGCCCGCGGAGCCGCGGCGCCCGGACTCTGACTCAGAACCCGCGCAGCGCTCCCTGGGGACCCGCCAGCCTCCGGGGCCGACGTTACTGCCGGTTTGCGGCCCGGCGCGCGTCCGTAACTGGCGAAGGGCGCGGCGAGGAGCGGTGGCGACCGCAGCAGCGGCCCTCGGGGTCCCGCGCGGTGTCCCACTTTCCTCCTCCTGGACGACGCGACTCCGACGCTGCCCCTCCCCAGTAGGAGACGCCCTCGGGGGCACAGAGTCCCCCCAGCCACGGTCCAGACGGTGCCAAGCCGTCACACGGGCTCCCCCCTTCCCTTCTCTGACGGGAGTCTCTCGATGCTCCCTGGGCCCTTTTGTCACCCAGTGGCTCCTCGTGCACCGCTGGCGCGATGGGTGGTGGCGGTCCTGCGCCCAGCGCGTGGCGTGTCTGCCCCTGAGGCAACCGGCACACGGTAGGGGACAAAGGCTGAGCCCTTGACCCCTTGTCCCCATGATAACTCCTTGAAGATCCCCATGACTTTCACCGGCATGGCCGTGACTGTGGACCCACGCTTGTCCTCCCAGAGGATGGGGAAAAGGAAACCGGCTAATGCCAACACGAAAGCAATACGAGCGAGACCAAAGCGACGATGTGGTGACAGGGACCGTCTTGTGACAGCTGTGTCACTTTGCATCTGTTTCCCGTGGCACGAGGGAGGGACAGGTGCACGCAGGGGGCTGCAGGCTTAGAACGGAAAGGGAATGCCGATGAGCCTCCTGGGATGTGTCCCCAGGGAGGGAGGGCTGGGAGCTGCCCCGTGGGGACGTGCCTCCCCTCCAGTGAGGCGGGGCTCAGCCCTGTGAGGCTGGGGTGCAGGAACGAGGAGTGGGTCACCGGAGCCTCCTTTAAAAGGCTCGCACCCTGAGTGTTTCCTCCTTGGGGAATGACTGTCCTTCACGGAACCCCGGGGGGGGGGGGGGGGGGCGGCCCACAACTCCCTCGGGTGTCCTTTCTCGGCCAAGCTCCCTGGGACCACCGATGTGTCATCACACCCCTCCCTGCCCCATCCTTATTTCCGTACCTGTTTTGTTCCTTAGCACTTACCGCTGCGAATTTTATTTCTGTATCTTGCTCACTGTCAGCCTCCTGCACGGGCATGCACTTCTACAAGGGTAGGGATTTTTGTCAGTACTTTTCACTGAATTCCAAGCTTCTAGAATAGTTCCGGGCATGAGGGGAGGGAGAGTAACTTTCTGAGCGGCACCAAACATACATGTAGGAGGTGTGCGCGCACGTGTGTGTAATGTGTGTGGTGTGGTAGAGGTGTGGGGGGGGGAGGCGTCGGGCGGTGTGTGCAAAACGCAGCGTGTGATGTATGCTTGTGGGTGATATGCATGATGTCTGCATCTTGCATGTGTAGTACGTGTGTGTGCGGTACGTGTTATGGGGCATGCGGTGATGTGTGCTACATGGTTTGTGTCCGTGTGCCGTGTGTGATGGGGTGTGTGTGTGCTGCGTGCACTATGTGCGTGTGTGTGCTGTGGAAATGGAAATACACTAAGGTCCTTATTCTGTAAGATAAACTGTGATTGGGGCACCTGCGTGGCTCAGTCGGTTAAGCGTCCAATTCTTGATTTCTGCTCAGGTCCTGATCTTGCGGTTTGTGAATTCAAGCCCTGCACTGGGCTCTGCACCATCGGCGATGCTCTCTGTCTTGGGATCCTCTCTGTCTCTCTCTGCCGCTCTCCTGCTCTTGCCTGCACGAGCTCGCGCGCTCTCTCTCTCGCCTTCTCTCTCTCAAAATAAATAAACATTAAAAATGTTTAAAAAGATGAACTGGGATTTAGTGATGAACACTATAAACCCTAAACCAATCACTAGAATAACAAAACAAAGGAGTGAGGTTAACAAGCCACAAAAAGAAATAAAACAGAATCATAAAATATATTCAAGTTGTCCAATAGAAAGTAAAAATGAGGAAAAGGGAGCAAAAACAAATGGGAGGTGTGGAAGGCTCTCCTTTGTGAGGAGGGGTCCTGGGGAGGTGACAAGCGGGACGCAACGGCCGCTCCCAAAGGCTGATGGCCACTGGAAATGGACGTTCCCAAAGGCTGGCGGCCAGTGGAAACAGGGACGTTCCCAAACCCCACAAATGGGGACGTAAACAAGGAACGTTTCTCAATGGAAATATGGACACTCCCAGAAAGCAAGGGCACCGTGAATGTCCCCAAAAGCAATGGAGACGGACCAAGAGCTGAGGGCTAATGGCCAGCTTCATCAGGAACAGCATTTTATTTTATACCCTCCTTTTGAGCACGGGGCGCAGTAAATGATTCCTCAGAACAATAGTTAGAGATAAAGGAAGGACAGAAGAGGAGCAGCTTGCAGTTGTGTGCGGGCACTGACGCACTTGGCTGGTGACCAGGGAGGCTCTGTCCTACGCGTTCCCCCGGAACCTCGTCCCATGCTCCCAGGGACAGCTCCTCCCAGTCCCCAGCGATCACTTGGCTGATAACCAGGAAGGCTCCTTATCTCTGGTGCCACGGTTCCCCGTGCACTTGGCCCGCAAACAGGAAGGCTCCATCCCACACTTGCTCCTGGGACTCCAACAAGTCCCACGTTCCAGGGGTGCTGAGAACAGAGGCCACGCAGGGACGATTCCTCCCAGTCCCCAGCAGGGAGGGACAAAAAGATGGGCGCCAGATGGACGCCTCGGGCGGCTCAGTTGGTGAAGCGTCCAGCTTTGGCTGAGGTCTTCATCTCACGGTTTGCGAGTTCAAGCCAACATTGGGCTTTGCACGGACAGTGTGGACCCTGCTTAGGATTCTCTCTCTCCCTCTCTTTCTGCCCCTCCCCTACTTGCTCGCTCTCTCTCTCTCGCTCTCTCTCTCTCTCTCTCAAAATAAATAAATAAACTTAAAAAAAAAGAAAAGTAGTAACAAGGTGACAGACTCAAATCCGCACATATCAATAACCACGTTTAATGTAAATGACGTAAATACCCGAATTCAAAGGCAGAGGTTGTCACTGAGGAATCACGGGCACACACGCAGCACGACTCCCCATATGTTGGTACAAGAAAGTCACTGTAAATATTAATCCACGGGTAGTCCACTGTTGCTTCTCACCAAGTTTATTGACACTTCCCAAGTGGCCTCCCTTCATCCACCTTTTCCTGCCTGGACTCCAATCCATTCTGAGTGTTTGGTTGTTTTGCTTCATTGTTCCGGTAAAGTTATCTGTGGGGTCCTCAGGGCTGGGATTAAAGTGCTCTCCACCAGCCATCTGTGTTGGCTTCTGCCCGGCGCCTGCACTGCTACCAGCCAGGAATTATTGTAAACTCAGTTCAGGAGCGCCTGGGTGGCTCCGTCAGTTAAGCGTCTGGCTTCGACTCAGGTCATGATCTCACGGTCCGTGGGTTCGAGCTCTGCATCGGGCTCTGTGCTGGTGGTGGCTAGGTCAGAGCCTGGAGCCTGTTTCAGATTCTGTGTCTCCCTCTCTTTCTGACCCTCCCCTGCTCACGCTCTCTCTCTGTCTCTCAAAAATAAATAAAAAGCATTAAAAAAAAAAAGAAACTCAATTCATGGTTCATTATTTTGTTTGTCTGTTTTTGTTTTCAGATAACCCCAAAAATGTGATGTGAATCTTTACCCCAAATATATATTAAAATTGGTTACAACTTAACAGGGTTTCTCAGTCTCTCTCTCTCTCTCTCTCTGTCTCTCTCTCTCTCTCTCTGTTTTCTTTGTTTTTTTTTTTAATGTTCTTTTTCTTTTAAATTTATTTTTGATACAGAGAGAGACAGAGCATGAGGGGGGGAGGGGCAGAGAAAGAGAAGGAGACACAGACATGGAAGCAGGCTCCAGGCTCTGAGCTAGCTGTCAGCACAGAGCCCGATGCGGGGCTCGAACCCACGAACGTGAGATCTGACCTAGGCCAAAGCCGGAGACTTAACCGACTGAGCCACCCAGGCGCCCCTCTCTCTGTTTTCTTTGTGTCCTGCTTCTAGGAGGGGGAGGTCTTCTATGTCTGATAGAATCTAAGCCCAGAAGCTGGGCTGAGATTTTAGATCTTCTTATTTTACTTCAAGTTATAAATGTCGCTAGGTACTATTATAGTTGCATCTCATAAAATTTCATATGTTTTATGTCATTATTCCATAATCAGAATATTTTATAATTTCCTGTATGATTTTTAGAATGTGATCGATTTTCTAGAAGTCTGTTGTTTAATTCCCAAAGATTTGAGGGTCTTTCTCCTCCTAGACACCTTCTTTTTATTGATTGCTAACTTATCTCCACCATGGCCACCCAACAAACTCTGTATGATTTAAGTCCCTTTAAGTTTATTTACTTGTATTATGGCCCAGAATATAGTCTATCATAATGAATATAACGATGCATACTTGAAAAAAAGTGGTTGCAGTTATTCAGCATAATGTTTTGCAAAAATCCATGCCCTTAAGGTGATGCATAAGGGTTTTCAGATCTCCTGTGTCTTTCCTGATATTTTGTCCAGTTATTCCATCATTACCAAAAGAAGAGTATTAAAATCTCCAACTATGATTGTAGAATTGTTTATTTTCCCTTTAATTTTTTCCATGTTTTTACTTCCTCTACTGCAGAGCTCTGTTGGTAAGCTCATACACGTTTACAATTGTTTAAATATCCTGATGAACTGATCCTTTTGTCAGTACAAAATAATACTCTGTCACCTGAAATACTCTGTGTTTTAAACTCTTATATATATATAAATATGGACAGTCCAGTCTTTTTTACTTACTGTTTGCATAGTACATTTTTTTCTATACATTCATTTTAAACTTATCCATTTTTAGATTTCAGGTGTTTCTCTTCTAGCAAACATATGTATAGTTTTGCGTTTTTAAATGGATTCTAACAATCCTTGCTTTTTGCTGAGATATTTGGACCATTAACATTTAACATTCACCTTTACTTGCCTTCCCACACTATACTGGCTGCTGTCTCCCGGACAATATAGAATATAAATTGTGAGAATCGGCATCCTAGTTTCATTCCTAACACAGGGAGAAGGGTAGATGTGGAAAAAGCATTTAATAATTTATCATTGGTGGCTCAGTTAAACGTCCAATTTCAGCTCAGGTCATGATCTCACAGTTCATGAGTTCGAGCCCCACGTGGGATTATGTGCTGACAGCTCAGAGCCTGGAGCCTGCTTCGGATTCTGTGTCTCCCTCTCTCCCTCCCTCTCCCCCACTTGTCTTCTCTCTATCTCTCTCTCAAAATAAACAAACATTTAAAAATTTAATAATTTATCATTCATTATAATGTTTCTTGTTATACGCTTTACTTTTGCATTTAAAATTATTATTACAAAAAATAAAATTATCATATTTGCATGAATTATTAGGAGAAAATATTTTCCAGGAAAGTGTCATAGCAACATCTCTTAATTTTGTTTCTATCTTTCTTTCCCATTATCTGTAATCTACTTGCGGACCACATTATTGAAACTAACATGTATTCTCTGATGGCCTCTCAGTGCGTCTTTGCTTACATACTGGTCAGTAGATGGCGGTCTTGCATTTTTGGTGTCACGTCCAGGTAACTTCTGCCTTTAGGAAAGCACAGCTACTTCTTTGATCAATATTAAAAACCAATTTGCCAATTGTAAATTTAACTTGGTTCTTACGGATGACTTTAAATGGCTAACAATGACAACTATAGCCAGTCACTTTTAAGTGTATTTATTTATTCACACAATGAGCATTTACTGAACAGCTTGTCTATGGAAGACATGGAGGTACATCAATTATATTAGAGATCATTTATTTCCTATAAAAGTTTCAGGAAAACTAAAATCTGTAAAAAGAAATTATATCCTACACACTATAATAAGATAATAAAAAGTGTCGAAGCCAAGAAAAAAAAACAAAGAAGCATGTGGGTTTTGGCAGAATCTGGCTACTTCTGCGCAGTTGATAACGTCTGAGCCCCAGTCTGAAGGAGAAGTGAAAGCTCCCCGTGGGGGGAAGGGAGAAGCGAGCCAGGAATCGTGGAAATACTGTATGTGCAAAGGTCAAGAGTCATCAAAAATATTCCATGTTATGTGAATACAGTGAAGTTCCAGAACCAAGAGCATGGAGTCCGTGAGGAGGATTGGTCTCAAATAAATCTAAGACCGAGCGAGTGAGGCACATCTAGCGGAACTCATACCTCCTCCCGCCCCCTCTCTGCGTATTTCTTTTACAGGATATTTACAAAGAGGGAAAACTCACAAGCACCACTGAGCCGAGGTGCTGGGGAAGGGGGACAGTGAATACCCCCGACTTTGTAACCCCCGGCTAGGCTCTTCCCCTTCCCCAGCAAATCCTTTCCCTTTGAAGGGGCCCAGACAGCCCAAGTTCAGGTTCCAGGGACCCTTACATGCATGCGGAGCCTACTCTGCTGTGGATTCTATCCCAGAACGGGCTGAAACCCTCCCCTGACTCTTAGCTATGGCCACACTCAATCTCAGACCAGCCTTCCTTTCCGGGGGGTCCTGCCCCTAGGACCCCTCAACAGCATTCAGGGTCATGACATGGAGGCAACCGTGGAGGTGTCGCTGTGCCTGCTATCCCTTCCCAGGGACGAGAAGGCCATCAGCCCTTGGGTCAGACCCACTTCTCCAGATCCTATGGCCTTCCACCTGTTTTGAACTCTGTTGCCAAGACATCTTTGGACCCCAAGGGCACTTAGCAGTGTGGTTTAACAGTTCCGCCAGTCCACTAAACACCTAGCCTGCGCCCCTTAAGAACTCATTGCCATGAAGGACCGAGAGGTCGGGGAACAATTCCCAATTAAAAGAGACTAAAGAGACATGACAACTAAGTGTGATGTGCGACCCCGAGGTGACGGGGAAAACGTCAGCAGAGGTATCATTAAGGCAGCCGGTGAAACCCAAATTGAGAAGGTAAAAAATGATACTTGCAAATTCCCCTCAAATGCTCAGCAATTATATATCGAGAGAAACAGATCTATAAATAGATGTGTGGATGGAGACACGGCACAGGTGGCATAATATTCTCACCTGATGAATCTGGGTAAAGGATATCGGAGGATCCTTTGTTTTTATCTTGCAATTTTTCTCCAAGTTTGAAATTACTTCAAAATAAAAAGTTTTTAAAATCCACAGGTCCCATTGACCTTTGACCTGCACCAGAGGCCAGCCTAAGTAGGGACTCTGTGCCTTCTAGAATATGAGACCAAGGGATCCTAAGGAGGAGACAGGCTGCTGGGTGCTTCCGTATGGGACCACGGCCCTGTCTCTCTGTCTCTCTCTGTCTCTGTCTCTGTCTCTCACATACACACTCCCCTAAACATCAAATCTCACTATCGCTCCTTTGGTCTGGTCTACATCTCTCTCTATCCTAATGGCTTTGTGTTGTAATGGCTTGTTTATTTATGTTTTGCTTGCTTGCTTTATTTGTGTTCTTTTTCTCTTTCTACAACTGAAAAGAGAATTTCCAGACCAGCTGTGTCTAGGTCTGGATTTTTTCTTCCATTTTATTCTGTTTGGAGTTTTCTGGTGATCTTGAACCTGCACATTTATGTCTCTCCTGTACTTGAGATGGTTTCAGCCAATATTGGTTCAAATATTTTGTTTTCCGCTCTTTGCTACTCCTCTTGTACTTCCGAGGTTCCAATGATCCAGATGTTAGAGTTTGCGAAATGGTCCTATTGGCTTAAAACAATGCTTATTTATTTTTCCCCAGCATCTGCAAATCAGAAGTTGAGGCATGGCCTAGCGGGGTCCTCTGCTTCAGGATCTCACCGGCTGCAGTCTAGGTGCTGACCGACTCTGAGCTCTCATCAGAAGCATGACTGGGGAGATCGCCCACTTTCAAGTCACTCAGGTTGTTAGCAAACTCCAGGTCCTCATGGCTCAGAAGTGAATGTTTCCATTTCTTCGTAGAGGCTGCCTGCAGGTCCTTCCCACCTGTGGCTCCCGAATACGACCACGTACCTCCTCCGAGCCAGCAAGGGAGCGACAGAGAGTCCTCACCTGTTAACAGGACAGAGGATAATATGACACAATATGATGTAATTGTGAAATTTGTCATCTTCCATTGCTTAGAAGCAAATCACAGGTCCCATCCATACTTAAGGACATGAGCGCAGACATGGACGCAAGGACACTGGGATCATGGAGGGGTCTTACAGTCTGGCTGTCACATCGTGCAGCAGGCTGCCAACCAAGCTGTCGCCTGATATGTCCAGGGCTACGAGCCTCAGCAACATGCAGTCCTGGGGAGGCAGGCAGGCCAATCAGACCAAGGCCTAGCATTTCTGCCTACAGGATCAGAGAGCGGGTTTATGATGCCAGAACACCATCACAGGGCAGGAGCTCTGGGTGCTAGGGTAAGACCCAGCCTGGTTCTAGAATGCGAACCTTAAAATGCAGATGAAGCAACACAAAACACATCCTAGACAGTGTCAGGTAAGACTTGAGGGACATAGAACAGGAAGAGGAGAGAGATTCAGAGACAGAGGAATAAAAACACTGAAAAGTTAGTTTGCACACCAAAATGTCAAAATTCACGCGGTTACATAAACCTAAGAGACAGTGATCAAACTCAACAAATGGCATGTGAAGTTCCTCTAGATGAAAATGATTTTAAAGTCAGACAAAGATGACTATGTTTAGGATGCTGGAGGAAATAAATGCAACATTAACTTCTGCTTAAAAACACCAGGAAATTATGGAACTGAAATAGGTCAAAGTTAAATAAGAAAAATCCACTGCTTAAAAATTTTAGAAATACTAGAAAAAATATAGGCCTCGAAAGAAGAAACTTTATTGTTGAAATAAATCTTAGACTACATATTATTCCTGGAGTGAATTATAGGCAGATCTAGTGGAAGAGCTTTTCTACGCAAAGTAGCAATAGGCCGATAGCATCAGCATCAGCATCATTCTGGAAGCTTCATAGAAAAGCAAAACCTCAGGCCCACCCGAGACCCACTGGGAGACTTAGTACTTTCATAATTTTCATACATTTCCACAAATTCCACATCAAGGTCATTCATACGCACGTGACATTTCAGCGGTGCCGCCGTAGGGCAGTGGCGTTTGCTCAGAACGCAGAACAGAACAGAAAGACAAAGTGAAAAGTACACAGCACATGAACATGCAGTTAAAAGTTCTATGTACCTCTAAGAGGTCAATCCGAGCAGAAGTATTTGAAGAGGTACTAGGTGAGAACGTTTTGGAATCAAGGACGCTGGTGTCCCCAATCATAAGTACACCGTGAGTCTGACCAGCACAAATACAGGTGGCTTATGCCACTCTTTCGCTGCCTTCTACTTTACTGTCGCGGGGTCCCATCTGTTGTTTGCAGAAAAAGTCGTTGCTTCCATAGACAATATGTTAGCTTTCCATGGTAGCTTTTAAGGGTCTCTCTTTCTCCTAAAATTCTAGCAAAAGCTGTTCTTTCTTTGGTGCACGTGGCTTGGTCTCTCTTTGCCTCTTCTTGCCATTTAGGACCTCAGGTCTTGAATGTTGCGAGGAGGCTGCAGGCGCAGGGAGAAGGTAGCAAGAGGTCCGTAGCCTCCTTTTCCCTGGGATCGGGAGATAAACTCAATCACTGCCTTTGCCTAGGGCACACAGCACCTCCAAGCCAAAGGCCCCACGAAGGCCAGTGGCCCAATATAAATAATCCGTGTTTACTTACTTGGAGAACCCCTTGGAACACCTTCTTTGTGAGCGTGAGGTAAATGCTGGTGCCTGCTGGAACCTCGGAGACCTGATCCGGAGCCTCTCTGTCTTCTTTCTACCGCAGTGTCATTTGGCAGCCAGATTTTTTTTTTAATGCTTTATTTATCTTTGAGAGAGAGCACAAGTAGGGGAGGGGCAGAGAGAGAGAGGCGGACAGAGGATCCGAAGCGGGCTCTACGCTGACAGCGGGACCCCTGCAGGAACCCCAGCAGCCCGTGACCTGAGCCGGAGTCAGATGCTCCACGGACTGAGCCACCGGGGCGCGCTCTGCAGGCAGATTTTAAGTTCTATGCGGTGGCTCAGAGACGTAAGGTGGAATGACCTGGGGACCCCCTGTGGCTCAGCCTTGCCGGGTCACCGCTGTCTCTCTGCATCTGTCTCCTGCTCAGAGACCAAAGTCGGTTTCACTCTGTTACCCCCGCCTGCAGTTTCTTACGTTGTAGTGCTTTCCAGTTAGGGATGTACTCGCTCTCACTCCCACGCAGAACCACCGGGCTAAACTTCCTGAAGGACAAACCTGATCACGCTCCACGCTTGCTTAAAACGTCTGGATTCCCCCTTTTAACTTTTTTTCACTGGACAATATCTAACCACAGGGTGCAACTGGGTGTGTGACACAAGAAAGCTTGGAGGGATTCTTTTTCAAGTCTGTATTTTTTCTTTTAGAATTCATGCAAGTTTCACAAGTGACCCAATTCGTTTAAAACAAACAAAAACATGTTCCCCAAAGTATTGCATAAAATCGGAGCTTCAGAAAAATGTTTTGTGTTTTCTCTGTGGCCTCAGCGCCCTGCAGTGCACATGTGTTTTACACAGGAGCTGCAAGGTCAAGTTCACACTCCTGCACATTACATAAAAGGCCTTTGTGACCCGGTCTCGCTGACTTCTGCCCTGAATTCCCTGCTGTTCCCTGACTTGGAGTATGTGGTCTGGGTGCTGTGGGTTTCTCTAAAATCAGAATGGGCTTTTTCTTTTTCTGATTCCAGAATAAATACGTGCTTTTTGTATAACACTTCAAACAATACAGAAAAACCTAAATAAGAAAGTCAGACTTATTCCTCCCCACAGACCCAATTATCTTAGATATTTTGCTGTTTCTGACTCTAGCTCTCTCTCAACATGTATGTGTGTGTCTGCGCACCTGTACACATGGCCATACATGCCTGCACATGTGTATACATATGCACACGTGGACAAATACATGCTTATGTGTATTCATGCACATATACACATGCATAATACTACAAGCATCGGATATAAGTGCTGATTTTCTGTCCTCACCTTTGCCTTAGTTTCATAGGTTTTTCTTTTTTAATCATCTCATTAGGTAACCAAACCAGATAACCAAAGTTAACAGCCAGGTCTGATTCACAGAATCTCATGCAAAGATATACAGATACTCTCTTTTCTTGGGTAAGTATTTAGAAAACCATGAGGTCCCTTTCTGTGTAATGTGTATCTGTTTTACTCACTTAAATTATATTACATTATCAAAAGCATCCAAGTCAGGCGCGCCTGGGTGGCTGAGTCAGTTAAGTGTGCGACTTCGGTCAGGTCATGGTCTCACGGCTTGTGGGTTCGAGCCCCGTGTTGGGCTCTGTGCTGACAGCTCAGAGCCAATAGCCTGCTTCAGACTCTACGTCTTCCTCTCTCTGCCTCTTTCTGCCCACGTGTTGTCTCTCTCTTCTTCAAGACCAAATAAATATTTAAAAAATAAAATAAAAATCATCCAAGGCAAGTGGTATAGACACAACTCATTCTTTAAGCTCTTGCTCATTTTTTAAATACAAACATGCGATGCAATCTGTTCAGGTAGTCTGCCCTTAATGGACTTTGAGGCTATTTTCAGTTTGCTCTTCTGGCTGGTTTTTTTTTTTTTTTTGAGTTGGATTCTCACTGAATGTGTTTATTAATTCCAAGACGCATAATATTTTTTATGATATTAAGTGCTCTCGCCCAGCAATATAGGCCTTAGTTCCATCTAGCCACGTCTTGTTTTATGCCCCTTACTAAAATGTTATTGTTTTCTTCCTTTGAGTCATACTTTTCTTATTCGAGTGATTCCTAAATATTTTGCAGTGTTGCTAGAAAACCTTAAAAACTTTTATCTCCATTCCTGGCCGGCTGTTTCCACTAGTGGGGAAAGCAACTGATTAAAAGAAACAAATCTTTCCCGTGTTTGTAGCCAGTTCCCCACACCCCCTTCCTCCCTTTGCACTGAATCCATGGTGGCAGTGAGCAGTCACAGTCCCCCGCACCGCGCCTCTGTGCCTTGCTCTTTCTGGACAGTCCTTCCCCTTAGGCCACTGACTCATCCACACCACCAGGGAAGACTGACTACCGATGCGCCTCCTCCTGGAAGACCTCCCCTGGAAGCAGATAGGGCAGAATCCTGACCAACTCTTTCCTGGCATGCCCGCGCATGCGCATACTATTTGTTTTCAAGACTTCGCCTCTCGGTTGTCTGTCTGGGAGCAGTCTCACTCAGTGGACCCCGAATTCTGTGCGGCCATGGCTCGGGTCTTCAACCGGTGTTCTAGGAAGCTAGCACCGCATCTGGAACAGAAGAAATTCTCAAAAAAAAAAAAAAAGTGTGGAATTAAACTGCTTTGCTCTGATTGGAAACAGCCGTTAATGCCAGGCCAGAGAGACCTAACTTTCTAAGGACCCGGCCCGATCATTTCTGCTACGTTCCTATTGCTGTTTCTGAGGACGTTACAGATGCTCCTCTTGGAGCACCCAGCTCCCGGGGTTGATTTAACACTTTGTTTTGTGCAAGTCATGACGGAGAGCTTCCACCAGCTGCAGAAATCTCGATTCTTGATGGTGAGGGTGACTCAAGGTTTCTTCCATGCAATGAATTAATGTTTAATGAACACATACTATGGGCCAGAGACTGAACACATAATATAGGCCAGAGACTGAGCCAAGAGGTGTGAATACGGCGGTTTTCAAAACACACAGGAACTCGCCAGGGAGCTTGCAAAAGTCCGCTATCACGTGACACTATTTGAACAACACGCACAGCTTGAAGAATACACCTGGACTCTAACTTCTGGCCTGGGACACTGTGGGCCATTTTCCCTTAGTATATTTACTCCTGTTTGGGGAATCTTCTCTCGGCTGCTTTTTCTACGAGGGTCACTGCTAAGTCATGCTGTGCCTTGGAGTAAATTAAAAAATATCTTACCTTCTGGGCTGACTAAGCAAAAAAAAAAAAAAAAAAAAAAGGTCCGAATTTGTCTTCTTTTTAAGCATTTTCATTGGCTGATCAGGTACCTGATGACTTTACAGTAAGTGAACAACCAGGATTTTCATAAAGGAAGGAAGGAACTACTATTTCAATTTTCCCTGCTGCACCTCCACACCTTAAGAGAGGACTCAATAATGCCGCTCCAAGACTTTCACATCCTGACCCCTGGAGCCTGTGAATTTGTGACTTCACGTGGCAAAAAGCACATGACATATGTAATTAACTTAAGGATTTTGAGATGGATTTTCCAAGTGAACGCAATATAATTACAAGCATCCTTCTAAAGAGGGAGGCGGGAGGGTCAGATTTACAGGGAAAGATCTAAAGATGCTTTACCGCTGACTTTAAGGATGTAGGAAGGGGCTGTGAGCCCAGGAAAGCTGGTGGCCTCTGGGAGGGAAATGGGTTCTCCAGGGAGAATGTGGCCTCTCTGACACCTTGATTTTTGGCCCAGTGAAACCCATTTTAGATTTCTGACCTCCAGAACTGTGAGAATAAATATGTGTTGTTTTAAGTCACTAAGCTTGGGTTGATTTATTACAGCAGCAACAGGGAACCAAGGAACCAAGCCACTAAACTAAGGAGCTGATTCCAGTCGGCTCTTTGGGGGAGTTTGTGGAGTCGGACCTGACAGGAAACTCAGCCAAGGTGGTTTGAAGCTAATAAAGTGAGAGAGGGCTGGCCTCCACCTCATTTATAAGGGCAGAGAGTCAAACTGGAAGTATCCAGTTGTAACCATGGGCCAAAACATAAGAATCATAACTGAGATGCAACAGAAGAATCAGGAGTCGAGCAGAGATTGGAGTACAAAAGGCTCAGGTAAGAAACAGGAGGGAAGGGTGCAGGGAGCTGGTTCGCACCCCTCCCGGGGACACCCGGAGCGTAACTGGAACCTGGCTTCTGTGCCCAGGGCAGGGAGAGACGGCAGAGAGGCAGGCCGCTGCAGGTTGGGAGGTGACGGTTTTGATAATAGTGAAGGAAATGCACATGTGATTCTTGTCTTGGGTCGCGGTAAGATGAACAGATCTCTGCACCCTTCTTCAAATCTTAGTTTATCACAACTGGGAGCTCTCCACACCACGTCACCATCTCCAGGCTATGTCCTTGGAGCAGCCTCTGGGAGCGGGAAGGGCAAGCAGGACCCACATCCCCAGGACAAAGGAGCGAGCAAGGAGCCTCTGAGAGCCCAGGTCTAGCGCATAGGTCAGTCAGTGGGCATGGGTTTTTGATGACATTCCCCAACACAGTGTAGCTTCGTGAGTAGCTATCAGAGTAGCCGTTACATTATTAGAAGGTGGGCACCAAAAGCTTAAGGTCTAGCTGACTTACCAGAACACCTGGGAACATGCCATTTATTGAGCACCTGCCGCCCGTCAGCATAAGTATTTCATTTAATTTGTGCAATCCCCCCATGAGTTCGATATTAGAATCTTGCTCTACTAACGTAGAAACCAATTCACAGAAGGTGAGTGACTTGCCCAAGGCCCCAGAAAACACGAGGCAGTGAAGGGGGGATTGACGTCATTTCTCCAGTCCCAGGAGCCTTGCTGTGCCCCCCTCCACGCCATGGCACCTTCCTTTCAGGAAAACTGTTACTGACTTTTCTGGTTGTGTGCACAGTTCAGAGCAGAAAAACATGATGTCACTTTTCGAGACACTCATTTTATCAGTGAGAACTTGAAAATGAAGTTAAAAATTAAGCAGCAAAGTCAAACCCAGGCTCTCTGCTCTGAGAATGTGGGGCCAGACCCGAGGCTGTCTGACTGCCACGTGGCTCATTATTTATCCTTGTGAAACTCTGCGGAATTATTTGAAAGGGAGGAAGAGACAGAAACTTCCTCAAGTAGCCTTTTAGTCTAGGGCTTAAAATACTGGTTTAATGGCGAAGGTAAGTGCTTTTCTTCTTTTGGGGTCGGAGGATAATTACTAATCCATCAGAGATCCATTAAAGGGAGGGAACAGTCTGAGGGGAAGTCAGAGGAATACCATGAAAACAGCGGAAGGACTCCCGTCTGGGAATAGGTTCTGGTTCCAAAATGAAGAAGAGACTTTCTAAAATGTTCGATCGATTCAATCACTATTCTAGAGCATGGCTTGGGAGGCCACCGTCGCCCATGGACACTGGGCAATGGTCCCTCCGCCGAGGACTCTGTTTTGACTGCGACACTCGGGGAGCCGGGTGGGTTTCACTGTGAAATACATGGTTGATCAGAACTAACAAGGCTTGGGTTTGGGGACTATGACTGATTCCCCAGGTCTATTTGATATTGTGTCTCAAGAAAAGGAGAGATGAAGTTGGGGATAAGAGGAAGGGCAAGAGGACTTACCTGGCTCATTGCCCTCATCACCCAGCTCAGGGGAGGTGCGCAGAGGGGTTAAGATTAGCACCCACTCATGCTCCGATGGGAAGCTCTCGGTGAAGACTGAGTGCGGGTGCCTTCCCCGACCTGCCAGAGAAGGTCCCTAGTCCAAAGCACAGTTGGCCTGGAACACCAGCCTGAGGCTGTCACTTGGAGGAAAGGGTCAAGGGGAGTCCTGCCTTTCTTCTGGCGAGCCGAGCTCTGAGTCCCCCAAGGCACTGGCCCAGCTGCACTTGATTTTGGCGTTATCCTGCTTTCTAGGATCACCCACTGTTGGTGCCTGATACACTTTTCTTTTTTTTCGTGATTAAACCTATAAACGAATTGACAGCATGACATAAATTTCCTACTTGAATAACCAGTTTTATTTCAGCGCTACTGATCTTTCAGAAAGGTAGGGGTGGGTGATAAAAAGCGGTCTCAGTTTTGCTCACATGGAAGAAATTGCTTCTTCCCATGTTCTCTGATGTTTGCAGCCAGATGCCTCCCTTCTTCCCCATTTCGTGGATTCTAGTTCAGAGGAACCCACGTAAAACTGTTGCCTTTTTTATTTGAGAGAGAGAGACAGAGTGAGGGAGAGGGACAGGGAGAGAAAGAGAATCCCAAGCAGCCTCCCCGCTCAGCACGGAGCCCGACGCGGGGCTCAATCCCACAGCCCAGGGATGACGACCTGAACCCCAATCGAACCCCAATCGAGAGTTCTTCGCTCAACCGATGAGCCCCCCCAGGTGCCCCTGGAAAAACCCACCTTTAAAAGGGAAATGTTTAAAACCAGTTTAACAAGGAATCAAAAGCACTTCTACAGAAATGTATGTTATTTCCTATAAATCTGTGATTAACGTGAGAGGTCCCGAGCGCCAATGTCACTGTTGCTGTCGTTAATATCAGAAGCCGTGTACGATGCATACTTCCCAGTCAGAAGCCCTGCCTCACATCTTATTTTTCACTCACAACAGTCCTGTGAAGTAATATTATCCCCATATTTCTTTTTTTTTTCTATTTCATATTCAATTAAAGCTCTGATAGCTTATGAAACCGCCCTGGTTTGCTCAGCTTGTGAACGGCAGAGAAGAACGTAGTCCCCAGATACCCTTTGAACTGCAGGCTCATACTCTTTCAGCCACATGTAACGTTTACCCTGAGTAAACTGGGGAACTGGACTAACAGATGACGCAAGACGGGCTGAGGATTGGGGGCAACGAAGAGCAATGGAAAGACCACTGTAATGAAACAGTGAGTTCCAGACTGAGACAAATAGGAAAAAATGGTTCTTTTGCTTCTGCATAAACCATATTGCCTATATTATTAATTTTATATCAAATACAACCCTATTGTATCATGAAATTATTTTTAGAAGATACTCTTCGTTTAATGTGTATTCAATTTTTCTATATTTACTTATAATTTTGGCTCTCTGATGCATGAGGTTTTGGAAGTATCACTATTGAATGGAAAAGTCCTCAACAATGTGTACAGTCAAAGACTTGAACCACTGTTTCTGAGTGCATATCAGTCATGACAAGGTGCAGACCGCATCGTTTCATGGACTTCTGTAATTACTTTACAAAACTTGTTTCCATTACTACGTCCCCAAGGGACCGTAGGTTACGGTGTTGGGATGTAGGTTATGGTGTTGAAATGTCTGTGTAATTTCTCGGTTTGTATCATGCAAAAGAAACAGGAAATTAACAACTGAAATCAGCTATTGAGACAAAATTCAAAACATCATGTGAGAGGCACCGGGCGGCTCAGTTGGTTAAGCGTCTGACTTTGGCTCAGGTCATGATCTCATGGTTCGTGGGTTCAAGCCCTGTGTCCAGCTCTGTGCTAACAGCACAGAGCCTGGAACCTGCTTCGAATTCTGTGTCTCCCTCTCCTTCTGCCCCTTCCCTGCTCATCCTCTCTCTCTCACTCACTCTCTCTCTCTCTCTCTCTCTCTCTCTCAAAAATAAACATAAAAAATTAAAAACCAGCATGTGAAGTCGCATAAACTAAGGGAAAGGAAGGTTTGTGATATGATTCCACTCACACACAAAAAAAAGCAAGAAAAAAGTCATTTTTATTCTTCTAAATACTCAAAGCTCAGATAGAAAGTATTTTCACTATCAATTTCCTTCTTGAAGAAATGACTAAAACAAGGTACAGCCACATAAATCCCCCTGAGGAATACCCCTAAAAGAGGCTACCCGACTGCATTCTAAGCTGTGCTTAAAGTGTGAGCAGAATGGGGAAGTGGTGCTCACAGACAGAAGCAGCCACCTCCAGGGTCAGGAGCCCCGGTGCCCCCGGTGACCGATGGGCTTGTGTCCGCTTCTTAGACTCCCCGCACATCGGCTTTCAGCCGCACGGTGCACGGCTGGGCAGAGGACTTCAGAGTGTCCCTCAGCTCTGGGGTTCAGGGTTGGTGGGACTTATTGGAGAGCTTGGCCGGAAAGCTGTAGGTGGGCTATGATGACTTATAGTGGCTCATACAGCGAAAAAGTTGCCCTGCAGGTAAGTCCTGGGCTCTTACCTAACAAGGGAAATCAGACAAAAGATGGTTCAAATTCTGGGTCAACAATGTGTCCTTTCCATTTTGCTTCAGCTAGAATCAGAGTGACAAGCACTGACCAGGCCCCTGACATCAGCCAGTTATCCGCAAGATTCGGAAGCCCTCCACCCAGGGCGCAGGCCACCATGTTTCCTGGCGCTGAGCTTCTCTTGTTTAGCAACTGGGCGTCTGTCTAGGTCCAGGTAAACAAAAAGAAAATTTCAAAACTTGGGTGGGGAGATCTTATTCTTAGAATTCTGGAGACACTTGGCGAGCACAAGACTATCCTGTCTCTGTTAATGAAGCCTAATCATCGATCTTTCAAACTGGCTGCTTCTGGGTATAAAATGAATATCCAGAATTCATTAAAACAAAACAGAACACTTAGTAGGTACAGAAAATCCTTAAGAATAGTGTGACCACCGTGTTCTATTAACAGACTTAGCCTCTCTGGCGCTCGTGTGAATCTGCCTTTCTTTCTGTGGGTGTGCGTGGTTCAACACGGGCACGGTGGATGCTTTGTGCCCAAGAGGACACGCATCTCCCTAATGCTATTCAACGTCTTGGGAACATTATTTTAATAAAGTCCATCATAAGAATCTATTAAACTGACTCACTAAGCCCTTTCTTGTTAGGTTAATTCTCTCCAATATTATGCTGTAATAACTAGTACTGCAAAGAATTTTTTTTGACAAAATTCTTCATCTTCTCATCCCGTATGAGCCTCGATCCTAAAGTCATAGGTTATGAATATCCCTACGGGCGCAGATAAGTCTTGTTAAATAGATGTGCAGAAAGAATGCAATGTGTTGAGTGATGAAATATAGGCATGATATGGTCTTTGTGAAGTTTAGGAATGGCTGTGATATTGACAGTGTTCTCAGGACAAGAATTGTTCTAGAGGAAATCTATGTATGTATCCACCAAGGGTGTTTGATTGCTATACAAATATGAAATTTGGGGATCATGAATTCTCTTTTCCTGTCAAAATAACTGGATATGTTTGGAATTGTATTGAAAGCCTCACTCAGTGTGATTTCACAGATGGTCTGAAGAACCTTGCGGTCCAATAAAGCGTCCACATTGTGTGTAGTAAAGGCAACAGTAAACATTTTAGAACCTCAAATGTCAACACATGAAGTTTCATGTGATGTGCCCCTTCCTATTCAGAGAAGACACAATACAGCCTTGTTGTGGTTGTACAGAAGGGACAGAAACATGATCATAAGGAGAGAAAGAGCTCTTCTGGAACTTTCTCCTCAGCTCCTGAGGTTTATTTAACCTTCTTGTCCACTGACCCACCTTAAGCCACAACATGCCTTGCCTTTGGTTCTCTATGGTTTGCAATTTTCTCATTGAATTTTTGTTGCACAATCCAGAAAGAGACGTATTCTTTTCTTTTTAATGTTTTATTTATTTTTGAGAGAGAGAGAGAGAGAGAGAGAGAGAATGAACAGGGGAAGGTCAGAGAGAGAGGGACACACAGAATCTGAATACAGGCTCCAGGCTCTGAGCTAGCTGTCAGCACAGAGCCCGATGCAGGGCTTGAACCCATGAACCATGAGATCATGACCTGAGCTGAAGCCAGACACTTAACCGACTGAGCCACCCAGGCACCCTAAGAGGCATATTCTTATTGAACAGACAAGGAATGGACACTTGGAGAATTTAAATGACTAAGTTCTAAGTCACATAGCTGGTGCTTACAGCCAGACTTTCTTGTAAAAACCGAGTCTTCCATTAGTATAACAATCAAGAGGTAGGTGGCAAATTGTCAGTCACATAACAGTGTTGGATCCAGACTCTTACTGATGCTGAGAGAGGACCATGTTAACGTAAGAAAGTTATTTGTGTGTCGTGTTTCGGATTGTTCACTTCGTAGATCAAAACCAGTCTTGGGGAAAGAGATTGGGGAAAGAGGGAAAGTCCACCAGGCAGCCTACCACCACTTCCCAGAGGAGCCAAATGGACAAGAAGCCTTCGCCCAGGAAAGGTAAATCCTCCCCGTCAAGACTACTTAATGGAAGGGTGGAAGTTTGTCTCCAGGGCTCATTTTCCTCTTTCTCCCCCCCTTTTTTGGGTCATGTCGCCCATGACAAAGACTCTCAGGACAACACTGGACCAGCTCTGGCCCCTCATCCTGTTACCATTGCTTTTTTGGGGAAGGACCCCACTGACTTACCTTTCAGAAATCAGTTCAAATGACCAACAAACCCTGGGACACAAGGAATGGAATGAGTCTTGAAAAAGTCATTTTAAACAATTTGTGCATGAATTCCTGACATAATGTGATTGCCAAGTGCCACTTGGTTTTCTGAGCTTGGAGTCCCCTGTGGCATGGAAAGGCGTCTTTCACAGATGAATAATCCTATCACCAAGCCGATTTGGCCATTACAAGTGATTTCTTTCCTTCTGTTTTAATCTGTTTGTTCACAGGCCCTCTTTCTGGTTCTCTTTAGTTCCATTTCTCCAAATCTACAGAAAAAATTGAATCCATCATTTGCTTGGAATCTCTAGCAATACTGGTCCATTGTTCCACTTTGTGGGGACTTTTTAAAGAATGTGTTGCTCTTGTAACACATTGAATACTCGTCCATTACCGTATTGCCTCCAAACTCAGTCAAAGGGTCTCTCTGTGTTAGTTTTTTATTTTTAATGTTTATTTATTTTTGAGAGAAAGAGAGAGAGAGAGAACAAGCAGCGGAGCAGCAGAGAGAGAGGAAGACAGAGAATCCAAAGCAGGCTCCGGGCTTTGAGCTGTCTGCACAGAGCCCGACTTGGGGCTCGAATGCACAAACGGTGTGAGATCATGACCTGAGTTGAATTCGGACACTTGACCGACTGAGCCACCCAGGACCCCTGCTGTGTTAGTTCTTAAAAGCTGAACATATGTGAAGGCAGGGTCTAGTGACACACGGCCAAAGTGTATCCAAGTGAGCAGCACACTCAGGACTGGCGGTCTTGTTCCCACACACTCTCAGATATTTATTTTATTTTTTATTTTTATTTATTTATTTTTTTAATGTTTTATTTATTTTTGATACAGAGAGAGACAGAGCATGAGAGGGGGAGGGGCAGAGAGAGAAGGAGACACAGAACCGGAAGCAGGCTCCAGGCTCTGAGCGAGCTGTCAGCACAGAGCCCGGATGCGGGGCTCGAACCCACGAACGTGAGATCTGACCTGAGCCGAAGCCAGAGGCTTAGCCGACTGAGCCACCCAGGCACCCCTCTTATTTTTTGTTTTCTTTTTAATTTATAGTTTATTGTCAAGTTGGTTTCCATATAACACCCCGTGCTGTTCCCCACAAGTGCCCCCCTCCGTGACCACCACCTCCCTTCCCCCTCCCCCTCCCCCTTCAGCCCTCAGTATTCAAGAGTCTCCCATGATTTGCGTCCCTCCCTCTTTCAGATATTTAAAAGAGAATCTGGAAGTTCTGTCAGCTTCTTTGAAAAGCAGCTTGGCGGTTGTATAAACTTCCAAGCTTTATGGTGAATGAATATGCAAAACGGACCAGACCAGTGACTTGCAGCTGGGGGACGGGTTTGTCACCAGCTCTGCCATCACCTCCCCCATTCACTTTACTTAGGGGACAGTACGACATAAGCACCTTCACTTAGGCTTTCCTGTAGTTACTGTCTGCTTCCCACACCTCTGGATAAAGGTCATCTTTGCTTTGCTTGACGGTAAGATACCAGATTTATTGTCTTGAAGTCAATTTAAGAATGTGACCAAGGAGCATGGGAGTCACAGTTATTTTGGTGAAAGAAGGCAGGGGGGCCAAGCAAGGTCCCTGATGCTTTTCCAGGTGTAACCGTGGGAGACAAGGAAAGATGGGGGCCTCTCGGTCAGGATGCGCATTGCGTCCCTCCGTATTGTCTTCTAGCTCCAGATTTCTGTTCGTTACGCTACGGACTGGCTCTCATCATGCACTTCTCAAACTTCACCATGATAACCCAGCGCGTGAGTCTGAGCATCGCGATCATTGCCATGGTGAACAGCACTCAGCCCCGTGGTGGTCTACCCAACGCCTCCACGGAAGGGCCTCTTGCAGGTACCCTCGCCAACCCCAGCAGACCCATCAGGGAATTTAACACAGGGGTAAGTATAATGGAGAATGAGGCTCTTTGTTGAACGGGAGAGCCCAGTTTGAAAGGAAGGATCTTGCTTCCGTGAAGTCGAGAGTCATGAATCGTCAAGGACAAATTGGAAAAAGACTGGAATTTTGTTTTTGAGATATTGTCTACCTCTGTCATAACAATAGTCCTTCACTGAGATTGTCAGAATTACGGGGGGTGAACTATAAAAGAACATTGTGAAAATTTCTAAAAAGGAAGAGAACACGAGGCATCTTCAAGGAAAACCTTGGCATGTAGTGCACCCTTCTGGCAGATTCGTGTAGATCTCGGCACAGTCCTGGTCAGGGGCCATGCTGCAACTCTGGAAGTTCTATCCAGCAAATAGCAGTGCGGGCCCTTTGTGGCCCTGGCTCCGGAAATGAAGTTTGGCCTGTGGGAAATCAGGTGATACTCTTCTCCACCGGCCTTCAGTTGAATAAGCCAATTTTGCCATATAATTAATAGTTCAGCATTACTTCCTGCTTATAGGTCTTTGACTCCTCCTTGAACCAGTTTTAACAGCTTACCAATCCTTTATTCACCAATGAGTTCAATAAAATCTTTATCACAAGATTATATGAGAATCAGGATTATACCCTATTTAAAAAATGTTTCCTTTAAACTATCAATTACTGTAGTTTTTTAAAATGTTTATTTAGTTTTGACAGGGAGAGAGACAGAGTGCAAGCAGGAAAAGGGTGGAGAGAGAGAGAGTCACAGAATTGTAAGCAGGCTCCAGACTCCAGCTGACAACACAGGGCCTGATGCAGGGCTCGAACCCATGAATTGTGAGATCATGAACTGAGCCGAAGTCAGACACTTAACCGGCTGTACTATCCATGTGCCTCTTACTGTAGATTTCTAATGTTACCTTTGTGTTTCATAATTTTATTACATTGGACTCAGCTTATTTATAATCACCTCTCTACCTCCAGTCTTTTTCCATCACTCATTCTGCACATTCACATTCTTGTGTTCAAGAATATAGGACAGCTTCAGGGTGCCCGGGTGGCTCAGCTAATTAGACCTCTGACTCTTGATTTCTGCCCAGGTCATGATCTCGTGGTGGTCAGACTGAGGCCTGCATTGAGTCCCAGGTCGGGTAGGAAGCCTGCCTAAGATTACCTCTCTCCTTTCCCTGTCCCCTGCTCACACTCTCTCTCTCCCTCTCTCTGGACGTGCCACACTCCTCCAAAGTCTGGTCCCACTTCTCAGCACTCTCATATCTGCGGTCAGTGGCCCAGGGAAGGTCCAGGCTCTGAGCACTCAGAGTCCTGTAGTTTCTCCGCATTTGGCATCACTCCAAATGCCACAAGTTTCCTTTGCTCTTCAATAACAATGAATTTTCCTGTTTCCCTTTGTGCAAATCATAAGTGTCCTTCAAAGGGTGGTCCAGGCATTGCTTCCTTCCTGGAACCTTTGCACGTTGTTTTCCCCTCTTCTCAAAGCCTTTATTTTATTTATGTCTATCCTTCAACTTGCATTCTGCCATGAATCATGTATCTTGCGTTATTTATAGTTATTATAAGGGGATAAAAATATTTTATATTTTATACTTTTTTTGCTCTTTACTTCCACTTATAGCACGCTGGCGCATATCTAGCAGGCTGCCAAAAATTATTTATTGGCTTGCATCATAAGAAGAATGTGATACTATTAAAGTGCAGCATGTGCTTTGGGAAGTCATCTCCGCCAGGGAAGAGCAGAGCTCCTAAACTTGATTTTAAGGACAGATTTTGATGAGAATTCAGTGAAGTTGTGCTTTTCTAATATTTTTGAAATGAAAGTCAACGTGTCACCAAACTTTTCCCAGAAGCACGTTAGTTAAAGGCAATTCTTTCTCAGATGAAATCTCTCTCAATGGCTTTTTAAAATTTATGTCTTCCTATCATGTGATCATTTATCTCTTTCCTTCTTCATTTCCTTTGTTTTTACTCTCCCTCTAAAAGGAGAAAATTAGGGGTATAATTGTTTGTATGTATGGAAGAGATGGAGTATTTGTTAGGTAACAAATACAGATAAGTGAATTTTATACTAGGATCCCACCAATCCCAAGCAGCACTGGTTTTAAAGTAGATTTTTATGGGGTGCCTGGGTGGCTCAGTCAGTTAAGTGTCTGACTTCGGCTCAAGTCATGATCTCACAGGTCATGGGTTTGAGCCCCGCGTCAGACTCTGTGTGGACAGCTCAGCCTGGAGCCTGCCTTGGATTCTGTGTCTCCTTCTCTTTGTCTCTCCCCCATTCATGCTCTGTCTCTCTCTCTCAAAAATAAATAAACATTAAGGTTTTTTTAATAAAGAAAATCAAGTAGGTTTTCGTGAGAGAACTTGGTGACGAACTTTATTTTTTTCCACCTCCAGGCCTCTGTCTATGAATGGAGCCCAGAGACTCAGGGTATCATCCTGAGCTCCATCAGCTACGGGATCATAGTGACTCTGATCCCCAGTGGATACTTGGCAGGGGTACTTGGAGCAAAACAGATGCTTGGTGCCGGCTTGCTGGCCTCCTCCCTTCTCACCCTCTTCACACCGCTGGCTGCTGATTTCGGGGTGATTCTGGTTATTGTGATCCGGACGATCCAGGGCATGGCCCAGGTATCCACATACTTTCTCATTCTGAGTGGGATACGGGTGCCGGAGTTGTACTAAGACCGAAGGTCTTAATGATTTTCATTCCAGGGAATGGCGTGGACAGGTCAGTTTACAATCTGGGCAAAGTGGGCTCCCCCGCTCGAGCGAAGCAAACTGACCAGCATTGCGGGCTCAGGTAAGGGCGTACGTGTGCACTGTGGCTTCGGACTCTGCCTCACCCAGACACGTCTCTCCTCTGCATGGGATGTTCTGGGGGAGGAGGAGACAGTGCTAGCAAGAAATCTAACCGTTACAGAGCGTCTGGAAGGAGCGCTACATCCGTGCGGTAGAGCCGCTGGGGTTTAGAAGCCGCTGTGAGCTGTGAGCGGGGGTGGTCAGAAAAGCTTCACGGAAAAGCATTTGGAACTTGAATTTGCATAAATGTAAAAAAATCAAGTGTGTTTATATACTACTTGCCTGATGGTGTTTAAACAACATTTTAGCAAAGATACACGAGTGAGAAGATCGCACAGTGGTCAGGAGAGAAGTCAGCTCGGAAAGCAGAGTTGGACGAGCCCGTGTGGTTCTGAGCTCTTTGCTCTTCTGAGCTGATCTTCACCACAGCTCTCTGATAATCGAGTATTTTTAAGCTCTCACCTTACAAAAGAGGGAACTACATGTGGAGGTTACATGAACTGCCCAAATGCGAGTAGCCGGCAGGTGGCCAGAGCGGCGGGCTCCCCACAGCATCTGACCAGGTCACAGAGCTCACAGACCTCCGGTTCCCCTGACTGGCAGCACGGAGCGTGCCTACTTGCAGGACGGAAGTGACACTTCGCCAAGCCCCTCCCGCCCAGCTCCGGTGTATGGCTGCAGCCTATGGCCTATGGATGTTGACTCCAAAGCGAGCCTCCTGGGTTCTGGCTCCTTCCATTGCAGGTGTCCTGTCTCCTCTGTCTACAAATGCTCTCAGCCAGTCTCTCTCCCCCAGCTTTGTGTCCTGCAGATTTCTCTTCCCGTCAAAGCCAAGTTATCTCCCTAAAGCACAGATAAGGCAGTTTTGCTCATTTGCTTGGGCTTCAGTGTGTCCCCTTGACTGCAGATACGGACTTATCCTTACCGCCTGGAGACATACAGGCTGCCATGTGGTCCGAGCCTACCCTTCCACGCAGCATCCCTCTGTAAGCCAGGCTCGGGTCACACCACGTACAGTCTGCGCTTAGCTTCTCTCAGGCTCTACTCTCCTGGCCCGTGTCCCGGAAGGTCTTCTCCCACCTTCTCTTACCGAAAGTCTATCCTTTTCCCTGCTCAGCTCACGTAAATCATTTGTAAGTCTCATTGTCAGCTTTAATATTCTCCACGCTAATACGTCTGTTCCACACTATAGTGTATTATTGTAGTCATATTCCACATCCTGTTTCCCCCCAAAGTGCAGATTGGGACGTCTAGGGAGTCATAAAATGAATTTAGTGGGTCAGCACAATGTTTGAGAACAGAAATGAATAGAATAGACTAGACTAGATTAGAATAGAATAGGAAATGTTGGAGTGTATTGCACATGGTAAGGCTAAGTATTGATTCATGAACGTTTTGTGTGTGTATATAATGTCACTATGTAAAATGCGTTTCTTATTGTGGGTTTCTGGGAAATATATTCAAACTCTAAGGTCTACACTGTCTTGTACTTGTAATAGTGAGTTTCGCTCACATTTTTATCTCCAATGGAACCCAAAGCTCCTTGCAGACAAAGACTGTATCTTATTAATGTGTGTAAGACTTTCCTTTCTCGCCCTCAACATCATACTGTGGGTACACCCTTCCAGAATTAACTCTGACTATAAGGACATACAGGTGCGCTGTGATTGCAGAGAGTTTTTATGACAAAGTAAAGGATTTGTGTTGGTCTCATTGGTGTTCAGGAGCCACCAAAGTGTCAGGAGGCATACCATTAGTAGTGATCACGTGACTTTGCTGGGGGAGCTCGGAGAGCAGGAAGAGAGCCTGTCCTCACGCAGTAGTTCCGAGTCGGCCTCCTCGCTGCTGGGACAAAGTCCAGGAGAACGCTTGGTTTTTTCATAAGTGTTTTTTCTCCCTCTTCAGGGGCGGCGTTTGGGTCCTTCATCATCCTCTGTGTGGGGGGGCTCATCTCACAGGCCCTGGGCTGGCCGTTTATCTTCTACATCTTTGGTGAGTCACTGTCCCTCTATCCCGAGCCCTCTGTTTGCCAGTCGTTTGGTCTGATGCGCACATCATCTGTCTCCCATTCCCATGTGAGAGAAAACACCCCTTATGGAGCAGAAGGTGATGAAGATCGTTGAGGACCAGTACTTCCAGGCCCTTACTCCAGTCTAGGAGATGACACTCTGCATGGGGTTGGCTTCTGAGGAATGGGGAGCACGGCCTTACTGACCCACATCTGGAATCTTCTGTAGAATCCCCACCACCACATCCAAAATGCCAGGGCAAGTTGCTTTGTGGTTAACATGTCAATGTCACCGAAAGTTGGTGACACACACTCTAAATGTGTCTTTGCATGTTATTATAGTTATTATTACTGCAAAGATGCTTTAACCTGCTCTCTGCCAGGCAAATCTTGCAAAGTTCGATTTAAGCGCACCTTTCGCTTGGGAGACATTCAAGGCTCATCCTGTCAGATGCCATCTTTCTGCCTGTATCGTGCTTACGGCTAATTTCTTGTCTAGGCTATGCTGGCACATACTTATATATTTCCCCTCTCCTTCTCCACTAGACTGTGAAATCTGGGGGCAAGGAATCTATTCCATAAATTATTTTAATCACTATGGTACTATCGTGGTGCCTGGCTTATCGCTTTATAAATAAAAGAATGGATGTATCCAGTCATTAGAGAGGATGTAAAGAACATTTGTCCCCAAAGAGTTTTGCCATTGAACCTTCTTCAAATGACCAATCACAGCCATGAGACACATGCCTGTTCTCTTGTTCTGACCAAAAGATGTTATTCAATGTGGTTCTGGCTTGTATGGCTTCCTCATGAATGATGCTAATCACAGGTCATTTTGGTCCACACATGTTAATCAGGTACTGTCAAGGAATATTTCTTCTGGAAATCCCTAATGGATGCATTACTTGAATACAAATAACACCATCTTTTGCAAATGTACTGGAAATTTGGCCTTGCCATGCTGATTTTCTGGCAGGTCTTTCATGTATGTATGATTCCTGTCTTCTTCAATCCTGACTATTCAGATCTTCCAAAGTAAGACGATAATGCGTGTAATAAGAAATAGCTGCCAATGCCGCCTAACACTATAATCAGTGGGGTCCTAAGAGTAATTAAGCTGTGGGGCAATGGTGCGTTCATGCTCGTGTTCTCTCCAGATGGCACTCTGGGTTTGAGTGGTGGAGTCTGCAGAGCTTTAGTTAAAAGGGGGACTTTAAAAGAATTGAAATAAGGAAAGTTTAGGTCCTCGTGGCGGAATAACTATGAATTGATTAAGTGTATTTTGAAGGAGAGATGCTCCATTTCAGAGGAAACTCCCTTCCCCCAGTGGACAAACCTACCTGAAAATTAACTGGGTCCCGGGTTCCCAGGTGGCATTGGCTGTGTCTGCTGTCTCCTGTGGTTCACGGTGATTTATGATGACCCCACGCATCACCCATGCATCAGTGTCCATGAAAGGGAGCACATCGTGGCCTCACTGGCTCACCAGGTACCGTGCAGCCCTCCTACCTGTGGGCCGCAGGCCCCTCGGGCAGGAGGTGGGGCGCACAGTCCCCTCGGGCCTGTTCCAATCCCAAGCTGATGAGATGTCTCCTTTCAGTCCAGTTCTCCTAGACGATCTGTCCCCGTAAAGGCCATGGCCAGATGCTTACCACTTTGGGCCATTTTCACGGGGTTTTTCAGCCACTTCTGGTTATGCACCATCATCATAACATACCTCCCGACGTACATCAGCTCCGTGCTCCACGTTAACATCAGAGACGTGAGTGTGCTTCTGGCCCTTCTGGGAAAATGACGAGTTTTGGCAGTAAGGAGAAATGACTCTATGCTGCCCACTGCATCTTGCCCTTGCACATAACCCCTCATACAACCTTCACAATGACCTTGAGAGAGGCACTGTAATGATTGCCATTGTGCAGATGCGGGGACCCAGAGAGGTAAGATGATGTGCTTGGTTTACACAACTACTGAGTGGTAGATCTGTGCAACACTGCCACACCAGCTGATTCCTCAGTTTCCCTTAGAGATTAATGGTACTTTTCTCCAGACACCCGTGCCATGTGGTATGAGTGGCCCTCGTCCTAATACAGTGCTCTTCCCCTGTGGAAAAGGATGCTAATTCCCCATAAACAACTCGGAATGTCTGAAGGGTGGGCTGCCTGACTGACAGTCACTGGTGTGCTATGCACACCCGCACTCACTGGGCACGTTTCCCTCCCTCAGAGCGGGGTTCTGTCATCCCTGCCCTTCATTGCTGCTTCAAGCTGTACGATTCTAGGAGGCCAGTTGGCAGACTTCCTTCTGTCCAGGAAGCTTCTCAGATTAATCACTGTCCGAAAACTCTTTTCATCCCTAGGTAAGGACAGGGGCATGGGCGCAGTTAATGAATCCTTTTTCCCACATGTGGTCTGCAAAGGTTCCTGACCCTGTGACTTCATTGCCCAGGGCTCCTCCTTCCGTCCCTGTGTGCTGTGGCCCTGCCCTTCGTGGCTTCCAGTTACGTGACAACCATTATTTTGCTGATACTCATTCCTGGGACCAGCAACCTGTGTGACTCGGGGTTCATCATCAACACCTTAGATGTCGCCCCCAGGTAAAAACCTACACCTGTTTGTTCCCCTCGAGCACAGCCTTCCAGAGGTGCTAGGTGTCAGTCTTCCTCTTGCAACTTCTTCACATTGTGATGTCACTTTATGACATGTGCAGGATGATAGTATGATAGATTATGACAAATAACTAGAAATGTCACTAAATGGCCATGACCTAAGGCATTTTAGAGCAACAGTTGCCATTCTTGGCCAGGAATCATTTAGATGAGAAGCTTCCCAAGCCTCCTGACTGGAGAACAGCCCTGCGTGCCCTGGGGAAGGGCACCATCATGTGTGTTTTGGAAAGGCTTCCAGAGTGTGTTGATAATATTAGCTCCCTCATCTGTATGCATTTGCCATGAGCCAAGCCCTACTTGATAGACATATAGCAACACATCTGATCTCACAACTGCATGAGGTATGCCTTGTTATTGTTCTCACTTTAAATCATAATTTGTGTTTTAGTTTATTTAGTTATTTTGAGAGAGAGACAGAGAGCATGATCAGGGGAGAGGTAGAGAGAGAGAGAGAGAGAGAGAGAGGGAGAGAGAGAGAATCCCAAGCAGGCTCTGTCCTGTCAGCGCAGACATGGGGCTCAGTCCCACCAACCATGACATCAAGACCTGAGCCAAAATCAAGAATCACGTGCTTAACTGAGTGAGCCACCCAGGTATACCAACCACCCTCACTTTAAACTGGAGAGGACTTAGGCACGAGAAGGGTAAGTGACATGCCTAAGGCCACACAAAGGCAGAGCCAGGATTTGGAATCGGGCAGTTTGTCCAGAGCCTTTTGTCCTGTGTGCTGCATGAACTGCCTGCCATGCTGAGCAGCCTTGGGATGGGGATCTGGGTGGATCCTGGTCCCCCAGGAGACCAAGATCCTCCCTGCTTGTTGACTTGGCAAAGAGATGATTTCAGGATTGGCAAACAGACATTGCCCTGAATGTCATTAGGTGAACAAACCACAGCATTAAGCAAAACAGCTTTCTATTATAACTGAACTGCATTAGAGTTGTTGAAAAGCCCTCGACAGTTTCCCATATAAAGTCATCTGTGGGGTGCCTGGTGGCTCAGTTGGTGGAGTGTCCAACTCTTGATTTCGACTTAGGTCATGATCCTAGGGTCATAGGATCGAGCCCTGTGTCGAGTTCTGTGTGGAGCCTGCTTGGGATTCTCCCTCTCCCTCTGCCCCTCTCCCCTCCTCTCTCTCTCCCTCTAAAATACATAAATTAATTAGCTAAATTAACTTAAATAAAAAACAAAAATGAAACCATCTGTGAATGGCCACCCCACAGGTATGCAAGTTTCCTCATGGGAATCTCAAGGGGCTTCGGGCTCATCGCGGGGATCATCTCTTCCACCGCCACCGGATTCCTCATCAGTCAGGTTGGCCAGTTTATTGATGTCTTCGAGTGGCAGGTATTGCTTCAGGTGCTGGGGCCTCGCGGCAGGGCCCCGCTCTCTGTTACTACATGGTCCAATGGAGACAACAGGCACGGTGTCAACACGATCACTCTGTTCACAGGGGATGCTGAGGGACAGTCTGCTAGGTCAGGTTTCCCAGGGAAAGAGCAGTATAGGCTGAACCTCCGTGAATGGATGGATGCTCCACTGATGAGAATGAGCAGTTAGGGTAGAGGACAGAGCACAGGTGACCTCCCGGGACCGAAGCAAGGAACAATTCTTGGTTATGGCCAGTGAATGGCACATTCAAGGGATGATAAGGGACCAAGATAGAGGAGACAGAAGGCAAAGATTATGAAGCCTGTTCAGATTAATTCTACTTAGAAAGAATTACAAGATGGAAACACAAGGTGTCTCAAGGTCAGTTTAAAAAGACAGGTGAAGTCATGGTGAAAAGGTCCTGACTGGGAGCATGGGCTGCTAGGTTCGCTCAGCAAGAAGTGAGGGCTAGGAGGCCCCCAGAGAAAAGCAGAGCCAGTGGGGGTGAAGGATGACAAGAGTCAACTTACAAAAAGTTTTCTATCTTTCTTCCTTCCTTCTTCCTTCCTTCCTTCCTTTCGAGAAAGAGAGTGCACAGCCAGGGAGGGGGCAGAGGGAGACAGAGAGAATCTTAAGCAGCTTCCATGTTTGGTGTGGACCACAACACAGGGCTTGATCCCACAATGCTGGGATTGTTAACTGAGCTGAAATCAGGAGTCAGATGCTCCATCGACTGAGCCCCCTAGGTGCCTCTCCCTTGTTTCATTTTTAACACATCTCCATGTGATCTGGTTTCCAGGTTAATTTTTGGCCAAATTGCTAGGAGTCCACTTTGACTATCAGGCCAGAAACGAACTATGAACCAGGGGGAAGGGCCATCCCAGCCAAGCACGAATCACGCTGTGTAGAGATGTCCACCTAAGGGGCCACTGGCACTGAGGTCAACAACTAAGACCAAAACTCAACAGAAAGAACACAAGGATGAGATCTTAAACATGTCACTTTAAGGGTACCAGGCTGGTTCAGTTGGTTGAGCGTCAGACTTTGACTCAGATCATGGTCTCATGGTTCGTGGATTTGAGCCCCACATTGGGCTGTCTGCTGTCAGCTTTGATCCTCTGTCCCCCTCCTTCTCTGTGCCTCCCCACCTTGCTCTCTCTTTCTCTCTCAAAAAGAAACATTTTTAAAAGGTCACTTTAGGCATACTCTTCAATAAGGAATGTGATATTTTCATGAATGTTGAGATCCAAATTTCTAGAAAGACATTAGTGTAGGTTAAATTATTTTGATTTGAAGAAAAATCCATCTTGACCCAGAACCTGTTCATTCTGGTGTCATTCTGACCCCAACAATTTCACAAAACCTTCTTGGCTATTGCATACTTCTCCCTAGATACTTTGAGATTGATGTTGCATTACACAAAATGTGAGATTTCTAGAGTTGGTGGAGAAGGAAACCTGAGGCTCATAATTCCGTGTTTTCTGCCTCCAGGATTTTGTGTCTGGATGGAGGAATGTCTTTTTCCTATCTGCTGCCGTCAATATGTTTGGCATGTTTTTTTACATCACATTTGGACAAGCAGAAATCCAGGACTGGGCCAAAGAGAAGACCATCACCCGCCTCTGAGGATACTGAGTTGCACACTTAACAGTGCTGACAATTAACTTTGTGTTTGACCGTTTAATGTTTTACATACCGTCCTTCTTCCTTCATATTCTTGGCCATAGCTTCAGCGGTTCTCACTCTGACTGCCTGTTGGGTGTTCCTAGGAAGTTTCTGGAACACATGGATGATGGATCCACCCGCAGACACACTGAATGAACTGGTCTGTGGGAGCGCCCGGTGCCCCTGGTTCTTGGACTCACTGCGGGGTTTCTTACACGCAGCCAGGGTTGGCAACTGCTGGACACACTGGAAACGTCAACCTCTATTGCCTTTGAAGTCTCCTCTCTGGGAGGTGCTGGATGAATAAAAATCTATATGAAAATAATCACTGATAAGTACCTTCCTTGGGGCGATTATGGACACAGAGAAGACCTGCTAGGAGCGATGGTCAAGTGTTATAGAGCTCAGCATGGAACAGAAATTTAAGGCTGTAATCCACAGAATTAACTTTTTTATTGTTTGTGCACATTGTGTGAAATATGGATGTTTATTTATGCGGTTAAATTCTATTAAAATTCACATGCTAAAATTGACTAGACCATTTTCAAGTTATTTAGGTTAGGATTATTTCCATCAGGCAAGACAGATATCCATTTAGCCTAGCTAGATACCAGGGGATGAATGACCAGGAAATGACCAGGTACAGATTAAATGAATGAGGTGAAGTAGAAATCAAGGCAGAATTGAGAAGTTCAAGTGGAGACAAGATGGAAACTTCCAGAAGGTACAAGAAGCTAGTTTGGACCATGTAATGAGAATTGAAGAGAGACAACGGAGGTGCTTTCAAATGAAATGACTTAAAAGGAGAAGACTACTGAAGCTATAACGGATGGAAGAGAGCATAGAATGATCTCACATACCACAGAAGTTCCTTCTTGGGGGTCGAAAAAGATCATTTGAACTTCTTCCTATTTTCCCAGGACACTCAAATAGTCATTACTGCCTCCCTCAAAAATTGATTCCGGCTCCTACCACGTAAGACATGTCCTGTAGGCTGTGGTAGCTGGGCTCTCACACAGTGAGCTGGCTTCAGTTTTGCTGCAACTTCTCTAGAGAAATTCCCACCATCTTTCAAAGCCCCGTAGAAGCTCAGGGACCCAACCTTGGGCCACCTTAATGGTTGAAGAACATCTCCTAATGCAGAACAACATGTATTTCTGAGCAGGTGTTTTAGCATGATGCTAAGATGAGAACACTCTGGATCTGTCCTCTGGGTATTTGCAATGTAGAGAGGAAGGGGAGTTTGTTGAAAACAAAAAGAAGAGAAAAAGAAAGAGTCATATGATGGATGGGCAAATTAAATACAGGGGGGAAAAAGAATGAAAAAATGGTAGACAACCCAATAGAAAAAATGGGTCAATGTCTTGAACAAAGACTTTATCAAAGAGAAATTCTAAGTGACTAAAGATATAAAAGGTGGTCAACTTCATTAGACAGTAGAGAAAGAAAATTGAAACCATAGCGAGATAGTACCACGCACTTTAACGGAATGGAGAAAGTAAGAGAAGACAGAGGCAGAGGTCAGCAAGGGCCTGAAACTCTCACACGCTGTGCCTGCATGTCAGTTAGATCTTTGGGAAGCTGTCGGGCAACGTGTCTTACAGCCAGATGTAGACATTCCCGGGAGAGGCATTTCACTTAGAAATGTACCTACATGTTCAGAACAAGATGTCCAACGATGTTCAGAGAAGCCCAATGGGACACAACTTGATTGTCTGCCAAGAGAGGAATGAGTCAATAAATTAGGGTCTCTTGACACAGCAGGAGAAGAAAGGACCACAAAACACCGTGGATGGGCCTCACGGACACAAGATTAAGTGGAAGAAGATGAAAAATACCTTCTTTAATTTTTTTTTCATTTTTATTTATTTGAGAGAGAGTGTGTGTGTGAACAAGGACAAGGGCAGGGGGGGAGAAGGAGAGAGAGAGTGAGTATGCCAAGCAGGCTCCACGCTCAGCACAGAGCTTGACACAGGGCTCGATCCCAAGACTCTGTGACCGTGACCTGAGCCAAAATCAAGAGTCAGACTCTCAACCGTCTGAGCCCCCCAGGCGCCTCCAAAGGATAACCCCTTTTAAATGCTTAAATAAAGTTTTTAAAAACAGACAAAACCAGTTTATTCTATTAAAAATCAAGTTAGAGACTCCCGTTGGGCAGGGGTAGAAGTAGTGAGTGGATGGGGGAAGTGAAGGAGAGTCCTGGGTCCTGGCATCTCGTATTACTTGGGTGAGAGTCAATGTGGATTTCGCTTTGTGGGAAGGCTACATTCAGCTTGGTGACAAGTAAAACATTTACCTAAAACTGATTCAACGTTTCATCCATCTCAAAGCCTCTCTTCTATCTTCGGCTTAGGTGTGATAAATGGGTCAGGCGGGCAGGAGCCTTGGTTCCGGTCCTCCCTCTCCACCTCCTCCACGGACCCTCCGGCATCAGACCAGAAGCCACCGCAGCCTGACAACCTGTTGTCAGCTTTTGGGTCAAAGTCTTAAGTTCCCAAATATCAACTTGAATGAGCTCAGGCTTCCCTAGAAACCCAGTCCCTGGAGGAGGTGTATGACTGGTTCCTGACAGGTAACAGCTATGCCCCACAGACTCTTATGCTACTGCTCCCCATTTGATGGTTGGAGGAAGGGTTACCATTTACGTTTCCTCTTTTATATATATATATATATTTTTTTTCCCCCTTATTTATTTTTGAGAGACAGAGAGAGACAGAGCGTGAACAGGGGAGAGGCAGAGAGAGAAAGAGACACAGAATCCGAAGCAGGCTCCAGGCTCTGAGCTAGCGGTCAGCACAGAGCCCAATGTGAGGCTTGAACCCAGGAACCGTGAGATCATGACCTGAGCTGACATTCAACCGACTGAGCCACCCAGGTGCCCCCATTTACATTTCCAAGAGGCTTCAGGAAAGAGGAAGTTGTGAGCTGATAGGAAGCATCTCTGGCCATCCCTCCTTCCCTAAAGAGCTTTTTCGGATTTTAACAGTCGTGAATTAATTCACTTTTCTCAAATAGCTTATTAACATTTATCTAACAATATGATCTGCTTTTTCTGGTTTGGCTGTTAAATATCATGAATGATGTGAATAGATTTCTTAAGTTGAGCAAACTGTGCCTTGAGTATTCTTATGCTCTGCCACCAGATGTGATTCACTAATAGTTTATTTCAGACTTTGGCTGTTCTGTTTATATAAGATATTGGCTCTGAATCATACATGTCACATCCAGTTATGCGGCTTATGCTGATTCCAAAAACTGAGTGAGAAACTTCTTTTATTGCCCTGTGATCTGAAAAAATTAGAATGGAAATTTTTATTATTGCTTGAAGGCTTGAAAACATTGCTTGTAAACTAAGCAGGCTGAAAGCCATTTTGAGGAGACTCTTGATAACTTTGTCAGTTTCCTTCATGGTTATGTGCTTGTTAAGGAGTTCTAGATTTCTCCTACCGATTTTGACAACTTATGTCATTTTGGAGGATCACTCATCTTATACATAATTTAAAATATATTTGTAGGATATTTAAGTGTTTTATCAAATTATCTTTTTAATAATTCATTTATTCTGTATCTGAAGTGTGAGCTGCTTTGGGACCCTGAAATGGGGCATTGTGGGCTTCCTTTCTGCTTCTTCAGACCACTCAGTGATTTATTGATTTTAAAAATAGTTGTCTTTTCATTTTATAGCCTACTCGCTTTATCATCCATCAATCTTACCTCCTGTTACCTATTGTTTTACCTCTTATAAATCTTGTTTTGAATAATGCGTTCATTTCTTTTCATTTGCTTTTATTTAATTATGGAGAGAATTTAAGCCCCTGAGGACTTCTCTAAGTCCGCCCTCGTGGGGAGATTGCATTTTGCTGTGTCGAGTCCTCCATTCACTGTTTTCTTAATGCTTTACAGGAAAACAAGCACCTGTCGACTCCTCCCTTATATACACGAGGGACCTGCCCCTGGAGCATCCTGCCATCTCACCCAAGTTCGTCTGTCCTCTTGGTTTCGATGCATTCTCTGAAATGTTGCTCTAACTTACTGCAGTCAATGTATTTGTGTTGCACTGAGTACTTTCCATAGCAGAATTGCATTCTCTTAAGTATCATAAATGTCACTATGATTTGGATGTAATTCAAGGGCCACTAGGGTGAGGCGGGCCAGGTGCCCAAGAAGCAACATTTAAGGGGGCCCTCCTTCTCATGCTGGGGTACCCTTTCGTCACTGTATCCTGGTCACCTCTCATTTACCCTAGCCTCGTCCTGACTACTGACTTTTTTTTAAGACCATCCTCCTCCCGCTTCTTCTTTCCAAAATATTCCAAAGCATATTTTTTAAAGTTTATTTATTTTTTTTTCTTTTTAGTAATCTCTGCATCCAACATGGGGCTCGAACTCACAGCCCTGAGATCAGGTGTCCCATGCACTTCCGACTGAGCCGGCCAGCCACCCCACTAATAGAAATTATTTTGGAAAAATGCTTGGATAATCCTCTGAGTTCCAGAATAGCAGAGAATTTCTTTCTTAATATGCCATACTATCATTATGGAGCCTTAATAGAGAAAAACATTAAGTTAGGCAGGCAAACTTTTGCTTCACAAAAATTGCAAATTAGTCTTAACTTCCTACGAGTCTCTTCTGGTGCCTAATGCAATAAGGAAGTCTGGTCAGCCGACCAATTTTTGTAGGAGAGGTGTGTGTAGACAGCGGTGGTAGGGTTCTCGCTTTTCGCAAAAACTCCTTACTTTCTGCAAGATGTCCAACGTGGGAATCGCTTTCAATTTGATGTTGCTTTGAGTATCATGAGTAATTTGCTTTTCATCTAGTGATCTTAGAATTTCCTTCATTTAAAAAAATAGTGATTCTTCTCTGTCTGTTAAGACTCCTTCATCTATTTATCTCTATGCTAGGATTTTGTTCTTCGTTTTCCAGTTTCTGCCGACTTCATCTTTGGATCTTTCACTTTGTTTTCTCCCTGGATTTCTCAGGGCTAGAAACACAAGGACACATTTCCCAAGCTCTTCTCCATTTTCTGTAAGTTCCAAATTATTTCTTGAGATTGCTCACAAATATGCCTATGTTCACACTATCCCTCTTTCTATTAGAAAGAAAGGAAGGAAAGAAGGAAGGAAGGAAGGAAGGAAGGAAGGAAGGAAGGAAGGAAGGAAGAAAGAAAGAAAGAAAGAAAGAAAGAAAGAAAGAAAGAAAGAAAGAAAAGAAAAGAAAGAAAGAAAGGCAGCCACACCTTATTGTGGAGCAATATGGAGAGTGTAAACACCTCCTGATTGTCAACAAGTAATTCCAAGTATCGGGTTGGGGATTACCTGTTAATGATTAATACATTCACCTCACTCTTGGTTTTCCTGACTTCCCTTGAGTGTTGTATGTGTTTTTCTTATAGGTGAAGATTGACGAGAGTTGGAATGTTCAAAATTCAGAGCAAAAAGGCAGGTTAAGGAACCAGTTCCTTGAAATGAAGTTGGAATATTTTCCCCAGGGCACTAAGTTCCAAGATATATATGATAAAATCCTCAGATAAAAAAGTTATGTGATTGCTTCTAGATTTTTTATGAATTAAACAATCAGATGGTTCAAATCTCTATTACCATTCAGTCAGATCATGAAATGTTTAGTTTAATTGTGATCATTTCTCATCTTCTTACTCTTATAAAATGTTTAATGTTTCCTTTTATTTATAAAACCATTTATATTTTTGATGGGAATGTTAGATGTCAAGTTAAAAATGTTCAAGGGGGTAGCTGAAGTTTTCAAAATTCTTTTAATTCAGAATACAAACGAATTTGAAGACTTCTCTATGTAAGTTGTCTATTTTTAAGCAGTATCCATTCTGATGCTTGCTAATCCAGGTTTTCTTCAAAAATTTCCATAGCATTATTTGTTAATTAGAATCTCTCTTTCATATGACCCATCCCCTTTTCCTCTCTGTGTAATGTCTGATTTTTATAACTTGCTTCATAAAATATATATTTGTTTTGAGTCCTTTAACAAAGTTTTAGGAATTTATTCTTAATTCCTTGAAAAAAATCTCAACAAAAATGTGTTCATCCTCTGTAGTCCATGATATTGATTCCTTTTTTCATATTGAGATATTTTTATTTTTTTAAATGTTTATTTTTGAGGGAGAAAGAGACAGAACATAAGCGGGAGAGGGGCAGAGAGGGAAACACAGAATCCAAAGCAGGCTCTAGGCTCCGAGCTGTCAGCACAGAGCCTGACGTGGGGCTTGAACTCACAAACTGGGAGATCATGACCTGAGCTGAAGTCAAATGCTGAACTGAGTCACATAGGCATCCCCATATTGAGAATGTTTGAAGACTGTGTTAGTGAAGATTTGGGCGTTGTAGTTATAGAATCCAACTGGATTGCTATGCCGCCATGGATTTATTCAAAGAGCTGAAGTAACTTTGATCCTTGGGGCTGCTCCAAGGATCAGAGTGAAGCCCAAGGAAAAGCAGCCTCAGCACATATTAGCTATAGCAGCTTGCTCCATTGGTGAAATAAATGGTTTTGATTTCTACATTTCCCTTTCTTCCATCCTTCTCTCAATGTTTAAGGCCTCAAGAGACAATGTCATTGGTGGACTTTAGGTGAAGGGCTGGCTCATTGGCTTTAATGAAGCCTGAAGATCTGAAGATCTGGTGGGCAAAGTCTCAGCTAACCGCAGCAGCTTTCCGAGGGAGGTCAGAGCACCGTGGTTCCCTACCACCATGTTCTCACACAATGGAAAAGAAGCTAGTTCCGCAACATGAAGTTGCGATACTTGTAAGAAGGGGTAAGAAATCTTGGCAATGGGTTTATATGAAATCTATTTTGCTTCCGTTTTAGTTATTGTGGAACAGAACCAGTTCTACCTGAGCCAGACATTCACCAAAATAAAGCAAATAGCCAGGAGAAAATTTGATCCAAGGCTAAACCATGCTACAGTTAAATGGCTCCTTTAAAAGACAGAAGGCTACTATTTGGCATTTCACTTCAAATAAAGGCTTATAAGACTAATTCGTTAAAAGCTTTCGAAACACAGCGGAGCGCCACGTGACCAGAGCCACCATGCTCTCCAGGCGTGAACCAGCGGAGTGCGGGGGAGGCAGCCGGAGGCCGGCCCCCACCTACTTGGTGGGTTGCTCCTCTCCTGTCCTAAAACCAATGAATCTCCAGCTGATCAGTGTATCAAGCGCCCTAACTAAACACAGCAGCCACATTTGGAAGGGGCTGCAGGCGGTGAGCGGGAGCCTGACTAGGCTGAGAGGTGAGCAGGCTCTATACCCGGATCCATCACGGCCAAGGCTTTTAGTTCCAGAGTTCCCGGATCCCGGAGGGGACCCCCACTCCCAGGTAAGCTGAGTGGGTTCTCCTGTCTGCTTTACTGCTGAAAACTCCTCTCTGGTCTGGGCTTTTCTCCACCTCTATTTGATCTGCTTTCCATTGTATAATTTGGCACTGCCTAAGTCACTGCTGCTGGCTCAGCAATTCCTGGGTCATCGCCCGATGCCCTGTGGAAGGTCTTCATGTCATCTGCCGCTGTCCTCCTTATTTATACTCTGAGTCTGGCACTGCCGTGTCCGCCCTGAGACACCAGGGCTCTCTCTCCCGCACCCCATGTCTTAACTGGTTTCTCACCATCCTCTTTTCCCTTGACTTGTATCTTTCTTGCTCGCCATCATCACATATGTCCAGAAGCACCCACAAACCTTAATTCTTTGTAGGCATCAACCCCCAGGACTCTCCTCTAGGTGCAGCATAGACTCCTTGATTCCCAGGTCAGCCAGTCTTTCGTATTTATTTGCCATTGCACGTGCTTTCCCACCTGGAAACTCTTAGCAAACACTCCTCCCCTAGGAAGCCGGGCAGAGTCAGTCACCCTAGAGCACCTTGTCACATCTTATTTTAAAGTTCCACTCTGTCATTTGTTCTGTCTGAAGGTAATCTTCTAGAGCGTGGTGGCCACGTTTCCCCTCTTAGTTCTTAAGAAATAGCTCAGCACAAAAGAAGTGTGAGGTAACAGTATTTTGAGCAGTAACTATGAGTATTTTTAAATTCCCTGGTTCTCTCCAAGTTTTGTAATAAAAGAGCAAAGGGAACATCTTAAAGTAATTGCCTTAAATTTTATCTGCGCTGTGATTTCCAACCAAATAAAAAAGCAAGTAAGGTAAAAAAGCCAACCAGGGAAATACATGTAACAATTTTGATGTGTTAGGAGGAAGAATTTGGGATAATTTTTTCTGTTTCCTAAATTTATTTGAAATGGCAATAAAAAGAAAAAAAATGTATGTATATTAACCCGCTGAAAAAGAGATGGCAGGCCATCCTTTCTGTTGAAAAGAAAAAAAATACTTTTAATTGTCTCTGCAAGGATACGAGAAATATTACCCTGGGTTTTTCAAGAAGGAAATGAAGGACGAGAGAGCCTGACAAAGCAGAATTTGTTTTTATCTTGTTCGCTTGTTTTTAGTTATCTTTATTTGTACGTTTGAATTTCAAACCATGTGAATGTGTTACATGCTCCAAATAATAAATTATATTGATTTATATATTTTTAATTTATAAATTATTTATATTTTAACTTTTGTTTCAAAATAGGTAATATTCAGTACTGAAGACATTTGAACTTTAGAGCTTAAAAGTACTTAGAGTAAACAGCAATGATCTCACTTAAAATAATTTTTGTTGGAGTATAATTTATATCAGGAAAATTATACATTACGTGCAAGCCTCACAGAGGCGGCAATTGCATGATATTGATCACGTATGGCTGAGGTTTATCCAAAAAGACAAGAACTGTATAATTTCACTTATATGTGGAATCTAAAAAAAAAAAAAAAAAAAAAACAATGCATAGAAAGGGAGTAGATTGGTGGTTTCCAGGGGCTGGGGACTGGGAGAGATGAGGAGATATTGGCCAAAGGCTTAAAACTCCCAGTTATAAGAGGAATAAGTTCTGGAGATTGAATGCACATTACGGTGACCATTGTTAACAATACTGTGGCATGTGCTTGCAACCTCTGAGAAAGTAGATCTTAAATGTTCTTACCACACACACGCACGCACACACCCAAATGGCAACTATGCAAGGTGATGAATACATTAACTAAGCTTATGGTGGTAATAATTTCACAATGTGTAGGTAGATCACATCATCATATACCTTCCACTTACACAATGATGCATATCCATTATGTTTCAAAGCTGGAAAAATATCAATAAGGTGACTATTTCAGGTCTACTATGAGTCAAGGGGAGTTCTAAAACACTATCAATCTTAAGTTACTTATGGCTTTCAGAAGTAATAAAAAGTGATAGAATGTGTGACTAAGAATCAAGTCATACTCTTTTAATGCAGCCTCTTCAGTACACCCAGAACTTCATACTGCAGTACAGGAGAGAAACGTGATTGTCAACACATATTCCAAGCAAACAAATAATCAAGAGACCAATTTTGAAACGTCTTTGTGATTTGGGCTGTTTTATACCTGCAGTCGTGTCAGACTAAAGTTCTTGGAGCTGAGTTTCTCAGATAATAGGCATGAGCCATTGATAACAAAAGTATATGATTTTTTCCCCATACTTGACCTACAAAATAAATTGTGGTGGGTGGGAGAATAAAGAGCATGTAGAAATGGGCATATAGACAAATGAATCTGGTAAGGAACCAAATGAAAATACGATTTAAATTTTAAAAACAGATGGAGAAACTAGTGTATCTATTTACTACATCAAGGCATCAAGGCATGCAATAAAAGCAAAGATGTTATGTGACTAAGCACTTACTTGATAACACAATCTTTTTGAAAGACTAAATAAAAAATGGCACCATTTATTATAAAGAGTACATTATAAGTGCATTAAATGTGAGAAACCTTTTTTTCTTAAGTAGGCTTCAGACCTAGCACAGAGCCCAACACAGGGCTGGAACTCATGACCCTGAGTTCCAGACCTGAGTTGAGATCAAGAGTCAGACACTTAACCAACTGAGTCACCCAGCTGCCCCAAATGTGGAAAGCTACAAACATAATGAAATATAAAAGCTACATGCATCAGAGACGTTTTAAGAACTTTTCTGACAATATCACACAGGAAGATATATAGTATTTTATTTCCATCAAGATATGCTTATAAATGTAAACATAATAACTGAAACAAGTATATTTATAAAACAATTACCTTTATTACATGAGATATACTCTGAGATTTTCAATTCTATTGACTACAGCCTTGAGTAAAGCCTTGGTCTATCCTATTATAGTTCGTTTTTCGTAGGGGTGCCTGGGTGGCTCAGTGAGTTAAGCATTCAGCTTTTGATTTTTAGCCGAGGTCATGATCTCCTAGTGGGGCTCAGTGCAGGGCATGGAACCTCTCAGAATCCTTTTTAAAAGTAGCAAAAAAATCCCTCTTTGAGGCATTTATAGAGACGGCAAAACCCTTATATGAAGACCCAGGCATCATAAACCCAGTCCCCACTACTATGGGTAAAGAGAATGAGAGTGGTACCAAGTGGAGCCTGGTTATAGTTGTTATATTCAAATGAGGTATTGGCACCACCCAATCTCTGATTGGATAAGAAGTAAAGAATGATTACATGTAAATGAGCTACTTGGAGCTCACTGTGATTGGATAGTATTAATACTTTGGCATGAACCATTCAGAAGGCAAAAGGCAACCAGAAAGTTCTACGTAGGCAGCCCAGGGTGGCCTCAACCAAGAGCACACTGAACTGATTTCCTTGATTGAAGTCCATGAGGAATGATGCTTGCCTAGTTCAGATCGTGTATCTACCCACCTATAGTCAACTGTTGGTAGAGACAGGGCCACCCCTAGACTGAGCAAGAACTATTGGATGTAGGGGAAGAGAATGACCTGGGCCAAGGCCCCCACATCTCCAGGACTGATAGAAAACCTCAGTAAGGTGAAAAATTCTGAAAAATTTATAGTCGGACAAGCACATTAGGAAACAGCTTAAGCCAAGATACTATAAAAGGTTGAGGACATTATGAAGATGGGATTTAAACATGGAAGAAAAGCCGTAAACATGGCATGACATAATATTTAAAGCCTCTAATCAAAAAGTAAAGGATAGAGACAATCATGTCCTAAGTGGTACCTTAGAGCATGAACACATAGTAACCTTGGAAACAAAAAACTGCAAAAAGACCTACACGCTCCTGAGGAAAGGTGTGCGAGCTGAGAACAGTTGTGTTAGGTTACTAGCTGACTGCGTGAATCATAACTGATGAATTATTCGTGGAAAAGGCATTAGGTAAAATTTTAATTTTAAAAACTAAGATGGCTGTAAAACTTGTCTTTGGTTTATGATATTCAGGTTCTGACGAAAGGAACGTTTTTTTTAATGTTTATTTATTTTTGAGAGAGAGAGTACAAGTCGGGGAGGGGCAGAGAGAGAGAGAGAGGGAGACATCGAATCCGAAGCAGGCTCCAGCTCTGAAGTGTCAGCACAGAGCCTGACACAGGGCTCGAACCCACAAACCATGAGTTCATGACCTGAGCGAAGCTGGACACTTAACTGACTGAGCCCCCCCCACGCTCCTCTGATGAAAGGAGCTTCTGAACAGCCTGGGGGAAACGGCAGTCATCTGTGGGGATGCAGCGGGCGGTCCCGCGCACAGGCCCACTGCAGAAGGAGCTGATGACGCCTATGACTTTGGACGAGGTGCCAGGGTGCCTGCGTCCACGTCCTGCACCTTCGTACATTGACTCGTCCGCGCAGCTGACCTCTGCTTCTCTCCTCCTTCTTGATCTTAACTGAGGTGCTTGTTGGAAACTGTCCCGATGCAGGGAGCTTCATAGTTGGATACAAGGTGGCAGACCATCCACAAAACAGTCTCACAGGCCTAATTAAGATACTAGATTTGCACAATTGGAACCCACAGCCAGAAGCAAGGGGAAGGAAATGGGGTGATTTTATATACATACACTAGGGAGCAAACGGGATGGAAGGATCACAGTACCGAACCCAAGAGTGGTATTTAAACACCGCGTCTCTCTCCACCACCTTAACTTACCCTGCTGGTGGCGGGGTTAGAAGGACCAGAGTTGAGATTCCAACCAGGGAGCCCACGGATGAAAGATGTCATGTGAATGCATAACACACACTTGCTCAATGGGAAAGACACAGGGGCAGCCCTCTTGTCCGTGGCGGTGGCCGTGACCGTGCCTCTCCAATGAGTCTGCCCAATGCCATGGGTTCTATTTGTGTTTCCTGAGCAGAGGACACGCGGTGCCAGAATGGGCTCCCCCAGCGAGTGGCCGAATCAAGGACTCACAAATACTGAGCGACCGCATATGCGAAGCATAACCTGAATCTTTAGTGTTTCCCGTATACACATCGCCCCTACTATCGGATGAAAGCTTTCGTTAAGTCAAAATGGCATAAAGTGAAGAAGTGATTACCATTAATTTATACAGAAAAAAAAAGCTTAGCATTTCCAGACCCCCAAAATAACCTCTCTTAGGCTTTCTGGATACCTTAGGGCACATCCTGCTGGCAGATATGCAACCAGGTCGAGGGTAAAGCAGGGCGCCTTGGTCCTCAGACACTGTGGCTCCCGGAGCTGGGACTCAGCGAGGCCTCTCTAGCGGCTCCTAGCGGCCGGCTGGAAAGTGGACACCGAACCTTATTCCTCTTTTCACCTTTTGTCCCCATGAAAGTGAAAATCCTCTTCAGACTTTCTCAGTTAGCCAAACCAGGTGCAAGGCAGGTCTTTTGTAATCGGGAGGTGGCACAACGGAGCGCAGGTCACACTTACGTTTAGGATATCATGAGTATGTGGGGTCCAGGTGTATGAGGTCTGTGTCAGGCCTCCCGAGTGTCAGGGATCTCTTGTCCCTTCTATCCTTAGCCAGCACAAGATCTGTGTATTAACCACCATGAATACATAACATGTGTTACGGTTCATGCATCTACAAACCATTTGTGTTTCAGTCTTCTACAGAGAAAATGAGGATCCTCAAATGATACAGAAATGCATATTACTCATGGTTCTCTTGGCCTCCTTTTCAGAGATAATAGAACACTTTAAAGCCTCAGGCGTATTCCAAACCAACTTGACTGCTTTGAAAAGAGAAAAAGTATTTACAGGTGACAAAATGAGTCTTATCTTTAGACCTTGTGTTCAGATGAAATCGTAGAAACACTCTCACCAAATAGGATGAATTGCAATGGAAAAGCATGGATGAGTCACCAACTATATATCTATAGTGTATAGTGGATCCTGTGCTGCTTAAGGAAGGAAAGACCAAGATACACATATACATATATATTCGTTTCCCCGGGGCTGTGTGACCGTCACGCAGGGTGGCATCCTGCCCAACATCCAGGCCCTGCTGCTGCTCAAGAAGACAGAGTAGGGCCGCCTGGCTGGCTCAGTCGGTTGAGCATCCAACTTCGGCTCAGGTCATGATCTCACAGTTTGTCAGTTTGAGCCCCGCATCGGGCTCTGTGCTGACAGCTCACAGCCTGGAGCCTGCTTCAGATTCTGTGTCTCCGTCTCTCTCTGCCCCTCCACTGCTCATGATCTGTCTCTGTATCAAAAATAAATAAACGTTAAAAAATAAAAAAATACAGGACCTGTGAAGTGCAATAAAATGAGGTATGTACATGGTTAAGTACTAATTTTTTAGGCTGGCCTTTTTTCGGTTCTAAAATTTTATTTTCTTCTTATTTTTTAAATGTTTTATTTTATTTTTGAGAGACAGAGACAGAGCACGAGCAAGGGAGGGGTAGAGAGAGAGAGACAGACAGACAGACAGAATCTGAAGCAGGTTCCACAGAGGCTGATGTGGGGCTTGAACTCACAAACAGTGAGATCATGACCTGAGCTGAAGTTGGAAGCCCAACCGACTGAGCCACCCAAGTGCTCCAGGGAGACACAGAATCTGAAGCAGTTTCCAGGATCTGAGCTGTCAGCACAGAACCCGACGCAGGGCTCGAACTCAGGAACTGCAAGATCATGACCTGAGCTGAAGTCAGACACTTAACTGACTGAGCCACCCAGGCAACTGCTCTTTTATTACAATTTATCTAACAAGGTCTATGGAAAATCATGTTGGAATAGTGACTGGAGTCCTGACAGAAGGCAGAGTAATACAGATAGGTTCCACTAGGAGCTTGATGACCAGATTGATCCAGTTTGCTGTAGAGACAGTGGGGCCAAATCGGAGTTTGACTTAGAGAAAACAGGATTCGTCAGAACCACACAGAAGACTCAAGGCTGTAAGCAGATGTAGCAACAGCATGGAGTTCATGGCTTGGAGTGTGTCTGAAAAAGCTGTCAAGCTCCAGAGAATGATGGCTACCATGTAGTCAAGCCTTTGGTTTAGGGAGTTAGACGCGTCTGATGCATTTGCTTGGCAGCCATTCCTGGGTCCCCGGGTCACTGCCAGCCCCGGGGAGGCAGACTGCACATGCGAGGTGTTTCCTCTGCCGGGGCCCACCCTGGCCGTCTGGACTTGAAACAACAGGCCCTCTAGGACCACAACAGGACAGTGCACTGGAGTCCTCTGAGATTGTACCCAGAATCCGAGCCGTCACCCTGCGGCATTGTCACGTGGCGAATTAGTAATAACAGTTGTGTGTACCTTCTGAAAACCACACTGAGGACAACCTGAACACGTATCGAAGGAGAAGGATGCACTAATTCTCAGGACTCAAACAAAGTGATTTAAAAATCAGCATTTTTCAAGAGGAAAACATAAATTTAAAAAGGTGGACATTATAATCGGAGTCAAGGATATATTTCAACTTATAGTCCAGTTTTCAAAAATTAATTATAGACGTTTGCAACGCTGAAATTTTCCCACACACAACAACAATGTGAGGCTCTTTCTGTCAAATTTGTGGACGGAAGGACAAACAACCCATGGGCATCTTAAAAAGAAGTTAAAAGTTAAATAGCAAAACCAAAGCCACATTTTCTGGCTTGGATAATGATTCAGGATTGGTGACATTTCACATGATAGTTGAATTCGGAAGTTGCTACTCATTTATCGCAGGGTCCAGAGTCCTTCGAAAATGACTCAGGGGAAAAACCTGTTGTGGAGGAAGTTGAAATTTACACCCCCTCTTCCTGCATCATGAACTTCGAGTATCCATGCTTAAAATCCCCAAAGTGCAAAGGGACAAATCCGTTTTTCTTTTCTCTTCTTCTCTTACAGAGAATATAATAAAAGTTACCTAAAACAAGGGTGAGAATGACATATAATGAATGCTAGGTAAAGAGTATCTCTAAATCTCCAAGACCCGCCCCTTGTTCTGCATTCCTGAGCTCCAGGATGCGCTCTGCTGAGCTCCCCCTCCCCCCAGGTGCTGGGAGGGGGTTACTCCCCACCCAGTCCAGTTCAAAGAGGTAAAAAAGAGCCAAGCTCGAAATCAGAAGAAATCTCCTCTGGGGACATAAACCAAGAAGGAGCTCAAAGTCAAGGCAACGAGCAGGATCTGAAGCAGGGGGCTCCCAAGCACTGGTTTAATTTTTGATGGCTGGAGACGGGCTGGAACGCTGTCATGGGAAAAGAAGTGTGGGGTGCAGCATGTGGAGGGCTGGAAATGACTGTCTGCAGGAGGCAGGGGTAAGCGCTCTGCCTCCCCTTTGAGACGACCACGAGGAACTACAGACAAGAGACGAGGTTTTCAGCCACGTAAGGGGAATCGGTGAAAACAAGTCAGGCAAAAGAAATTAACAGGCTATGGCCTCCCCTGTGCCCACGTGGCTGTTCCAAATTCACATTGCTTGCAGTCCAAAGTGACTTACAGAATAGTCCATCCTGCCTGGCAGCAGGTGCGTGGACTTACAAAACAAGGCATTGCTTTGTATCATTTAGAAACACACCTACAGATAGGAAAAATAAAGAAGCATGGAGAAACTTCACTGAATTTATGTGAAATATTTTTATTATTATGGTGTGTGTGTGTGTGTGGGTGTGTGTGTATACAAAAGAGAAAAAAAACAGGAAAAACAACAGGGAAGGTCAAGTTAACCTGTAATACTATCACTCATATATATCAAAGAAAAGACTTAACAAAAATCCAAAGAGAAAAAACACAAGGAAGAAAAAAAGTACTCGACTTTTGGTATAAATCTCCGTTGATGGATCTCGTTAATGATTAACACTTCAAGCCAGAGGGTAGCAAAGAAATCTCAGCCTTCTGCTGGCGTGTGACGGGAGAGAACACGGAGAAGCCATGTCTAAGTCTAAGATGTCCCTCAGACACTAAGTCGGTAAGTCACTTACCCTGCTGTGGATGCGAACCCCTCTAAGGGTGTAAAACCTGACGATTTTTATACACTCCCAGAGTCCCCGGGTTTCTCATATTGATTTCAAAAACAGGTGAGGGAACATATAAAAACCGCTATCTTCTTTTCTTTTAAATGTTTATTTATTTTTGAGAGACAGAGCATGAGTGGGGAAGGGGCAGAGAGAGAGGGAGACACAGAATCTGAAACAGGCTCCAGGCTCCAAGCTGTCTGCACAGAGCCCCGTTCGGGGCCGAACCTACGAACCGTGAGATCATGATGAAGTCAGATGTGAAACCGCTATCTTCTGAACAAGATGGAGGGAAGAGTGGAACACTCAGGGAGCTGAAGCCTGTGCCAGATCGTCCATAAATGTGCATAAAATCTCAAGTGTGCAAGACATTTTCAAGAAACAAGCATTCTAGTGAGAGCTGAATTTAGAAGCTGAATTGGGGGGGAGATAAATTCAGAAGCTTGTGAAACAAGTATCAGCTCTTTTATTTACCAACGGGATGACCTGGACCAAGAGGGTGACGATCTCCACTTGCAGCAGATGTAAACAGTGCTGTCATTGGGAGCAGCAGCCGGAATGAGTGCTGTTATGTCAACAGTTGGCAGGATGCAGGGGGAGCACATGGAGGGGGCTGCCGAGAAATATTTCAGATAAGAAAAAATGGCTGCTGCGTCTCCATCCCTTCCACGAAGATTCACTGCTCCCAAGAAATTTGTACTGGGCTTTGCTCTTGGACAGGTTCACAGCAGCAACAGGCTATTCCTGGGGTCCTGAAGGACTCTAGCGTCTCATAATCAAGTTTGTCTCTTTGGTTTCCCTCCCGGATCAAGGAGGGTCCAGGGCTTTGGCACAGGACAAGGCTGGGGATGGCTCTGGTCAAAGGTGGCATCAAGAAGAGCTGAGTCATGACTCGTGAGATGGTGAAAATGCAACCAAACCAACAAGTCGGAGGAGAAGCGAGGAAGTGCAGAGATGCGGTTGGGCGAGGGAGGTCCCTAGGGCCAACCGCGGATGGTAGGTGGGCTGTGGGCGGGTGAAAGAAGACCGTCAGAGAGAGTCCTCAAGGCAGGAACATAGGAGCTGCAACTTTTTGATGGCACTTGGGACCTCACAGGTGGGTCAATGGGATGCTATTAGCAGGACTCCCAGGGCTTTAAACCCGTGGGAAGCTGAGCTTCAGTGCAATTCCTTGTGAGCACCGCCTGGAGGGAGACACGTCTCAGGGTGCCATAGACCGTCTGCGACCCAGCAACCAGGGCAGTCCCTGGACCAGTCCTGGAAAATCAAGGTAGCTGTTTAAAGACAAGATTATGTATATACATATGTACATATAGGTGTATATGGATACATATACAGGCACGTATATACATACACAAAACGTGTAACATACAACACACATATAACACCTTGATATATATGTGTAATAGCTGAAGATTGTTTCTTTAAAAAACTTTTTTTACGTTTATTTATTTTTGAGAGACAGAGACAGAGTGTGAACAGGGGGAGAGGGAGAGAGAGACACACACACACAATCTGAACACAGGCTCCGGGCTCTGAGCTAGCAGTCAGCACAGAGCGTGACGCAGGGCTCAAATCCACGAACCGCGAGATCATGACCTGAGCTGAAGTTGGATACTCAACCGACTGAGCCACCCAGGCACCCCTGAAGGTTGTTTCTTGTGCACAGCCCTAGGCTTTGGAGGCTAGCCAGGATAGAACTGTGTTACTGTTACAACCCCACACTGGGGCAGCCAGCCACAGAACCTTCTGGAGGTCAGCAAGCTTTCCTGGAGTTCACAGGCTTCCCCGGCAGCCAGATGCTCTCAGAACTTTCCTTTACGTGGATTCCTACTTACCACTTGTGCCCAACCACCAGCTTCACTGTGTGAGTAAATGCCTATAAAATCTCCAGAGAGAATGGGACACCTGGGTGGTGGCTCAGTCAATTAAGTTTCCAACTTAGGCTCAGGTCATGATTTCACAGCCCATGGGTTTGAGCCCCACACTGGGCTCTGTGCTTCAGCTTGGAGCCTGGACCTGCTTCAGATTCTGTGTCTCCCTCTCTCTCTGCCCCTCCCCCACTTGTACTCTGTCTCTCACAAATAAATAAATGTAAAATAATTTTTTTTTTTAAATCTCTTGGGAGAATGATCATACATATGGTCCCATCTGCTGGGATTGGACAGTCAGGTTTCCAGAACAAGGCATGTCTGGCGGTCTAGAAGAGACATGATAGAAAACTAAAAGTACCTGAGATGACTTTACCAACGTTGTCAAGGTGTCTGCTTCGAAGAGAGCTGATATTCTGAGAACACGGTTCATACTGAGACAGTATTTCATGTTTATAAGTCTTGAAAGTGACTTGAAAATGGACAAAAATATCTTCTACGGCATAGAGAAGTTTCAGGAGGGGCGCGATCCTGGATACATAGACTCAGAGCTGGGGAGTTCAAGAGCCCTCTCCTGCCATGACAGAAAGGCCCCTAATAGGTCAGGTTGTGGGAAAGCAGAGATCTCTTAATTTCGAGATCACTCTAGAATCGCTCTGTGCTGTTGCTTGTCCTCGAAGTGGTTATGGCATCATGTGCAAAGTTTGGCTGGCTGGGACATCATGGACGAACTTCGGTGCATGAGACTCAAGCACACAGTCCTTCTGGTGTTCCAGAAAATGGCCGAAAGCAGCCACAAAAAGGAGATTGCGGGGCATTAATCCCGGGTGGTCTGAGGAACACCATCCAGGCAGGGAACAAACGCTTGTTCATAAAGCAAAAGGATGCTCAGGATATGACAGATCCCGGGGTAGCGGCCATGCCACACGGAAGGAGCGTGGTTCCCAGGATTGGTCCGGGAGCCTGTGGAAGTGAATACCACTCAGAATATACTCGCGGGACTCGTGTAGGGTGGAATCCCTCTTTATTGTTCTTTTCAGTGAGAACCACCACATCTGCGGGAAGTTGGAGGGCCTAATGAATCTCCCAATGTACTCATTTTTGTGGAGGAGTTTGGTCCGAGTTTGGTCTTCTGCTAGGATGTAAAATAGGAACAAATGTGGATCCCAGACACCAGATGTCATGTCTATTCTTTCAGCAGGGAAACTGGCCCTTGGCTTCCTGGGGGGGTGGGAGGAGACCCCTGTAATGGGCTCTCTGATATTCCTGAAACAGGGGTGTCAAGTGACATAAATTCCTCTGGGAAAAATTTTAAATGCTGATGGCAAAATAAAAAATGTGGGTTCATCCATAAATGATTGCACCAAATGCAGAGGCCCAAGGGGAAGATGTGTGACGGGCTCCGTACCCTGGTGGTACACTGGTGGGCATTTCACAGCTGGCTTTCCAGGGAGGGGAAAACGCATCCACAGACACATACGGGGATATTACAAGTTGTACTGGGGCATCTGGTGGCTTCGTTGGTTAAGCATCTGACTCTTGATTTTGGCTCAGGTCATGATCTCAGGGTTTGTGGGATTGAGCCCCACATTGGGCTCTGTGCTGACAGCATGGAGCCTGCTTGGGATTCTCTCTCTCCCTCTCTTTCTGACCCTCCCCCACTCATGCTCCTTCACTCTCTCTCACATAAATAAACTAAATTTTTAAAAAATTTTACCGATAGAATCTGAGGCACGTGGTGTGTGAGTAATAATATACAATGCTGTTATTATAAGTTCTGTATAGTCAGTTGATTATCACTCAATACTGTCCTTCTCCAGGCTTATTGAGGTATAATATACAGACACTTTATGTATCTAAGGAATAAAATTTTCATGTGTTTTTGCCAAACTCTGTGTCGGTAGGCAATCTATGGCTGAAACTCAACAACAACTGGAGAAATGAAATTCAATCTCAAGCTGCCAATTCTTCCCAATATATTTGTTGTCATTAAATGTCAGAGAAGATCTACTGCCAAACTATTTCTCTCTCATACAGATCATATCCATCAGACTGAAGCCATTTTCAGCTTCCGCACTCTGAATTACAACAGTCCAAGTTTTCCATTGTTGTTTAGCTTTTTATATAGTTGCAGGGATTGGAACTGTTTGATTCTACATTGCCATCTACAGAAGGCATAAGTTTTCCAAATTAACTTCATGTTACTAAAACTTGCAACACCACGTGAGAGTTAACATAAAACTTCCGATTCTAATATCATTATATTATTTTTTTAAAGGGAGAATTCCATACATTGCCACACCTCCTTCTCTTCCCTCTTTATTTATTTTTTTTTTTTTATTTTTTGAGAGAAATAGAGAAAGTGCAAGGCAGGAAGAAGGGCAGAGGGAGAGAGAGAGTCCCAAGCAGGTTCCGTGCTGTCAGTGGAGAGCTCAATATGGAGCTCGGACTCAGGAACCGTGAGATCGTGACCTGAGCCAAAATCAAGAGTCAGACACTTCACCAACTGAGGCCCCCAGGCGCCCCTAACACAATATTATTTCCTAAATTTCTTAAGTCCAGGAAATCAACAAATCAAGCCCAAATTTGTAGAATTTGCCTTATTTTTTGTGTGAAAATTCCAGTTGTGGCCAGTTTCAAGCTACCAACATGATATCACTGAATTCAGAGTTAGGAAGAAATAGGCAACAGCATGTGTTTTTTTTCTTTTAATTTAAATTTTTTAATGTTTTATTTATTTTTGAAAAAGAGAGAGACAGAGCATAAGAGGGAGAGGGGCAGAGAGAGAGGAAGACACAGAATCTGAAGCAGCCCCAGGCTCTGAGCGGTCAGCACAGAGCCTGATGCGGAGCTCGAATCCACAAACGTGAGATCATGATCTGAGCTGAAGTCGGATGCTTAACCAAATGAGCCATCCAAGTGCCCCAACACATCTTTGTATAGTATTCCCACCATCTAGATGCAGGAGAAATGAATGAGCCCAAGAGAATACCCAAGGGTAAAATGCAGTGAAATACTTATGAAGTCATGAGCTGTAAATATTTCTTACCGTTTTAAACTATAATTTATTCGATTCCAAATTTATACAATTGCCAATAATGGCCATTTTCAACAACTTGCAAAACTCCTAGAAATGTAACAGTCTGCTTTTGTGGGCCTATGGGACCTGACTCCCATACTGCACCGCCTTACCCTGTACCCTCCTCTCTGAGGAAGACACCTTGCGTTCTCCTGCTTTCCTATCTCAATTCAGATTCTGCCATACCTTCATCTATTTATACAATTTCCCCCTATATAGCTTGACATTCCTGATGATGCCTGTTTGGTTGTCTTGTGTTTTTTGTTTGTTTGTTTGTTTGTTTTTTAGGACTTCCATGTAAGGTACTCCTACAAAAAGCCAACCACCCTCCCATCAAGAAATTATTGTATTTCTCGGTGAGACAACTGTCACATGGCCCTCATCAAAAAGCCTAAGGAAGGGGAAATTAAGAACATGATCCAACATCAAAAGTTGAAAGGACTCAGAGTCTTAAGTTTTCATCCGTGGCTGCTAAAATGAGCATATCCAAACTTGGGGCTGTTGTTTCTGACCTCAGACTCAACTGCTAAAGAATCACATTTTGACCATCCAGTTTTACATCCATTTTCCTTGCCAGATTGTATATATGGTTTCACTTTTTTATGCTATAGGTCAGTTAAAACCACCTTCACAATCCCAACTACCTGTTAATTAAACAACAGGATATTTATAACTTTAAGCCAAACGTTACAAGAGAAACAGGGTATATTTGAGGCAGTCATCAGTCCAAATTGTAGGGACCCCAAATGACTATTTGTGTCAAGATCTCCATATTACTTATTTCCAGAATTTCATAGACACATTATCATCTGTAGCCATAAATTATACGGGATTAAAGTTGTAACATCACATGCAAATATGGACCCCAAGTATTAGTGACCTGCATACAGCAACCCTCACAGTGGGTCAAATGTGGAGCAGTATGGGAATCATGAAAGCACTAGAACTAGCTTCTCGGGTGCAGTAGAAGATTCCAGAGGAGCACAGCTCTCAAGTGACCCACATCTGTGGCGGCTCCAACAACAATGACAATAGACTATGTGGCAACCACTTGTTGAGTGCCAGACACATGCAGTCTATTGAACTCTGTGACCCCTCATGAAGGTGCTGCCGCTGTCATGGCGGTGGGTATTAATATTAACAGCAGTGAAGAAACTGAACCACACAAATTTGCTCCTGGTGACACTTGGCATATTAGTTCAAAGCCAGCCTCTTACACTGCCACACAGTGAGCACTGAGACCCTAATAGTACAGTTCCACACCTGAGGCGTGGTGCACCTCCTGCTGTAGTCAGCCAAGAGGGAGCAATATCCTCCCTGCCCCCACCCAGATGGAAAGGCCTAGCTTCAGTTTGCTTGTTGACCGCTGTGTGTGTGTATCAGAGGAGTCCCTTTCTCTTGGCTGACACCTGTGCATATTTCCCCCATAGGTGAAAAACGTCAGGTGGAAGAACACCATGGCCACGATGACAGAGCTGAGTCCCACAGAGAGGAAGAGTAAATTCTCCCAAGATAAACAAGTGGATGAGAATCTCGTTCCCAAGAAAGGTAAACTCAACCTTGATTACTTGGGTTTAGGATTTTATGGTGGATTCTTTGTGAGCAATGTCATAATACAAACAAATGAACTTACATCCTATAACTTGTTGAATTCTTTTTAACAATCAGGTAATATTAATGTGTGCTGTTCAAATACATGAAGGAAATAAATATCACTATTCTAAAAAATGTCTTCTATTTTTGATGATTATCTTTGTCCATGTGCATTTACATTTTTTGATAGTTGCTGCCAAATTTGTGTATACCTAGTATTGTATATTTTGCTTGTCACTGCATGTAATATTGTAAATATTGTTGTATTGCTTAATTAGGCAAAATAAGAAAACTTTAATTTGACCACACATACTTTTCCATATTGCTTTGTAATACTCACAATTATTCTTCTTAAAGGATGCATATTATTGTTTTTATATGTCCAATAGATAAAGCATTATTTACCTAAAACATCTTCTTGTGGTTGGATATTTAAGTTATAGAGTTTTGTTTTGCTACTAACCTATTTACATATATATTATACATATAGAATATGTATATATTCAACCGTCTTTAACATATATAACATATAACAAACATTCCTTAACATAGCACTTATCTGCAGTTGGAATTGTTATTTCTTCAGTGTTTATTCCTAAGAAATTAAAATTTTGGTGCAAAGGCCATAAACATTCCCTTTGCACTGGCCACCATAGAGACCTTAGTATTTAATCTGAACAAAAACCACATGGAAGATGTTGAGCGGAAGAGGGGTGATCTAACTTATGGCATGACCAGAGCAGTTCAATTGCTGTATTGAAAATAGATTGGCAAGATGCCTGAGTGGCTCAGTTGTTTGAGCATCTGACTTCTTCTCAGGTCAAGATCTCACAGTTTGTGAGTTCGAGCCCCACGTCAGGCTCTGTGCTGACAGCTTGGAGCCTGGAGCCTGCTTCCAATTCTGTGTCTCCCTCTCTCTCTGCCCTTCCCCCACCTGTACTCTGTCTCTCTCTCTCTCAAAAATAAATAAACATTTTTTAAAAAACTAAAAATATTAAAAAGAAAATAGATTGGAAGCAAGAAGTCAAGTTAAAGTTTATTGCAAAAATCCAAGCAAGAGGTGGTGGTAGCCAGAATCCCCTGGAAGTAACTCTAAGAGAAAAGACAGCATAGCCCTGTGAGAAGTGATTGGATTCTGTACACGTTTTCAATGTAAAGACAATAGTATGTTCCAGACAGATTGGATCCAAGATGTGAAAGAAAGAAGTCAAGTGTCGGGAAGGATAGAGTTTCCATCATCTGAGTTGGGAACGAGTTTGTGTGGAGCAAGCTTGGGAGGGGGCTCAGGCATTCAGTTTGATAGATTCAGAATCTATTAAGTTTGATTTTTTATTAGCTTATCAATTTATTTTTAGTGAACAAAAAATGACACATCTTAAAATCAGTGGCAGCTTTAATTTGACAAAATGCACTGCTACAGTATTATATGTTGATTTTATTTTTATTTACAATAAGAGATATTGTTCCAACTTTATTTAACCAGCTAGCTCAGAATCACATGTATAATGTAGCTTTTATCCATGAATTACCATAATGTTCTTTACTCACTTTATGATTTGGGGGAGGATGTTTTCCTGTTGTTCCTTAGATTTTTTTCTGTTTATTGAGGTCATATTTTACCCTCGTAACAAATTTCTGTTTTGTATAATGCAAATATCTTTCAATGTGTGCCTTCCCCTCCAAAAAAACCCTCTTGGGTAGTCTCTTAATATACATAACTCGTCTTTTTATTTGTTGCTAACCATATTAATTTTCTATCCCTGCAAACATATTACCACAAACTTAATGGCCGAAAATGGCACACATTTATGACATCACAACTTCTGTGGGTCAGAGGTTCAGACACACCTTGGTTTAGTTGGTCCTTCTCTGCATGTCACAAGGCTGCAACTGAGCCGTTATCCAGGTTGCATCCTCATCTGGAGGCTCGACTAGGGAAGATCCCACTTCCACGGTCATTCAGACTGTGAGGAGAAATCATCTCCTTACAATCGTGCAGCGGAAAGTCCTGGTTTGGGCAGGATTTTGACTGGAGGCCTCTCTCTTGTTGAGAGGCAGCCCACAGTTCCTTACTGTGTGGGCTTCTCCAACTTTCTGCTTCCGTTATCAAGCCCGTGGGTAAAGTATCCAGCTTCGGTTTGGAGTCTTGTATGGAAATCATGACTGTGCATCCCATCACTTGCTGGCTAGAAGCAGCTCGTAGGTCTTGCCCCTATTTGAGTGGAGGGGATTACACACATTGTGAACATCAGAATCCCTGGAGTCACCCTAGGATCTGTTTGTCACATCAAGTTAAAACCAAGTCTCCTGGACTCTGATTAGAGTAGTATCAAATTCTTCCATGTATAACCTTCAAGTTTCAAAAGTCCATGATTTCATAGTGTCAGTGCTCTCTTCCAGTGCTTAAATACTAGGCCTACAAGATATTTATTAATTTGCACACACTCTCATACTTACATACAAACTCACACACTCTCATGTAGCTATGGGTAAGCCTCAGAAATATTTCAGCCAACATGACACTCACACCAACCTATTAGAGTGGACATGGCCAGAATGATTCATTCATAATGGACACAGGACAGAACTAGTCTTTAAGGACACATGTAGTAGCTTGTAGGGATTACTTACTACCAAGCTAAGCCTTTTAACATCCTCTAGTTAATCTTTCAGCAAACTAATAAGACAAAAGTTCAACCCACTCATTTGTGAGCCATTACTCCCTTGGTTTGCTGATGTTACTTTTCAGTAGCCTTTGGTCTCTAAGACCCCAGGACAACTTGGAGAAGTCAGAGACCACGGGAACTCACGAATTATTAGTTGACTTGACTGACAAAGGAAGTCACCACTGAGCCTTGAATCAGTCAGGAAAACCTTTACAAAAATATTGTGTTTTCTGATAACCAACTTGACAATAAAGCATAAAAGAAAAAAATTGTATTTGAACTTCTCACTTTGATTTCAGTATATTTTACAGCCCCCCCCCAAATTCTGCCCCCATCCTCATTCCCTAAAAGATAAAACAATACGTCCTTGTGGGGGAACACTCTTGTTATGTCAAGGCACCTCCTTCCTTGAAGTTTTGAGGACTTCTTGACCACACACAGGGTGCTGATCTCCTATCTCACACCATATAAACCCACAGCTCAGTGCACTTGGCTTACCGCAAAGGTATTCTCCTGGGGTCATCCAGGACAAAATAAAAGCCATCACATACTTGCCATGCAATGGTTAAGAGCATAGACACCTGACACACAGCGGGTCTCTCTGTATCTATGTCCTTCTCAGCCATAAAATGGGGACAGTAGTGGTAGCTGCCTCAGAGGATTTAGTGAATTGATTTTCAGTCATTATGTTCCATGACCTATCAGAGCCATCTGACATACCTGCTGACTTTCTGATCCCGGAAGTCCTTTTTCAGTTGGCTTCCAGGACACCACACTCACCTAGTTTTCTTCCAAATCCACTGATCATTCCTTTTCAGTTTCCTTTATTGATTTTCCCCCTTTTATTTGGCCTTTCTAAACACTGGAAACCTCCAGACCTCAGTCCTTGGTTCTCTTCTCTCTGTGTTCTCATTTCTCAAATATCATGGCTTCAGGTATCATGCATAGATTACTAACTCCTAGTCTAATACCTCTCTTCTAAACTCTAGAGTTGTGTATCCAACAACATTCTCAACACTCTGAGTACCTAAAAGGGAGCTCTGTGGGTCCAGTAATAAGCTCTTGATCCTCACACTCCCCAAACCCCTGCTCTGGCCACATGACTCCCTTCCTCGGTGAACCTCAACTCTACTCTTCTACTTCCTGGACAAGAACCTCTTTGATGCCCCTCCCTCACTAGTCTGCAAAACCTAAAGCATGATTTAGCATGGCTTCCCCCCTCCCCCGTACTGGGGGTCCATCTGGGATCTGATTATTTTCCCTCTTCTGCTGCTCCCACCACAATCCAATGTTCCTTACTTCTCTTCTGTGTAATTGCAATCGCTTCTTCCCGGGAATAGCCATCTTTCCCAGAAACACAAAAACTGCTTTGAACTCTGTGATCATTTCTCTTTCCACTATTTTTTTCAGTATATTTTTTCATAGTTTGTGGTTGTCAATTTCTCTAATGAGACAATCTTTCTAGGAGTTTGATTTCAAACTTTATTTTTTTATTTATTTTTGAGAGGAAGAGAGAGAGAGACAGAGCAAGCAGGGGAGGGTCAGAGTGAGAGGGAGACACAGAATGTGAAGCCTCCAGGCTCTGAGCTAGCTGTCAGCACAGAGTCCGAAGTGGGGCTTGAACCCACGAACTGTGAGATCATGACCTGAGCCGAAGCTGGACTCTTAACCGACTGAGCCACCCAGGCGCCCCTTGATTTTAAACTTTAAATGAAAGCTTGTCCTTAATGATCAGACATATAAGGAGAACAATCACCTACCCCAACAAACAATTCCTTTAGAATTAAAAAAAATTACATTTTATATATAAAATGTATATAAAATTGTATTTCATATAATTTACATAGGACATATAATGTATATTATATAATTTAACCAATTAAATTTAGTTTAGATTATGTAACTTAAGTAGGTACATATAAATATTTTTCTTCACATGTATATAAATGCATATTTTGCCATGTATGCATTGTATCCATATATGTGTTCATTTCTGAGTAATTTCATTGACTATAGAATACAATAACCCAAGAAAGGGAGAGACAGCATCATAAGGAGGACAGATGCTCAGAGCAAGTAAGTCTCTATATCACTGTGGTATGAAAACAACCTTTGATTCAACTCTGCGATTTTCTCCTTTCGCATCTTTCCTAAAGCCAGTAGCAAAGCCATTTACCTCATTAGGTGATGGTCTGTGGTGCCTTCCTGTAGTAGGACTTGTGAGGAACAAAGATGGCTTAATAAGGAAAATCCTAATGTCATAATATTTCCAGTTCTAAGCTTCTGCTCCACTCGCTACGGACTAGCCTTCATCACACATCTCTGCAACGTTATGCTGATGGCACAGTATGTTGCCATCAACATCACCATGGTAGCCATGGTCAATGGCACACACCATCAGTCCCGGCTTAATGGCTCCACCGAGACGCTGCCCACTGAGTCATTTGGTGGCTCAAATGATGTGCCTAAGAGTCTCCCAGCAGAGGTAAGCAATATGAGATTAAACTGTGCTCTTGTTTTTGTTGTTTGTTTGTTTGTTTGGAGTTTATATGTTAAAAAGTTTTATTTGGGGAGTTCCTGGGGGGCTCAGTCAGTTAGGCATCCTGATTCCTGATTTTGGCTCAGGTGATGATCTCACAGTTTGTGAGTTTGAGCCCTGCATTGGGCCCCATGCTGACAGCATGGAGCCCGTTTGGGATTCTCTCTCTCTCTCTCTCTCTCTCTCTGTCTCTCTCTCCCTCTCTCTTTGTCCCACCCCTGCTTATGCTCTCTCTCTCCCTCAAAATAAATAAATAAAACTTAAAAAAATTTTGTTTGGGAAAATAGTGATTTGCAAGCAAGATTTAAAGAGATGTGTTCAGTTATGTAAGAACCTTCCTGTAAATGGCTTACTACAGCGTTCTCTGTTTTTCTAAGGCCCCCGTGTATGACTGGAGCCCTCAAATTCAGGGCATCATTTTTGGTTCTGTCAACTATGGCATGATGCTGACGGTGGTTCCCAGTGGGTACCTGGCTGGAAGAATAGGAACAAAGCGACTGGTTGGTGTTTCTTTGGTTGGATCCTCCCTTCTGGCTATCTTCACCCCTCTGGCAGCTGACCTTGGACTGGCCTTCCTCATTGCAACTCGAATAGTCCAGGGTCTAATGCAGGTATCCAGAGAGTTTATAAATACGAGACAGATGTGAATTTCTACATGGCATCACGTACCAAGAGCTCTAACTATTTTGATTTCAGGGATCGATATTTGGGGGCCAGTATGCGCTTTGGGAGAGATGGAGTCCTCCACATGAACGAAGCCAACTCTGCACCATCGCTTTGTCAGGTAGAAACACAGAACTGAAATGAGTCCGCTCAATCCAACATTCTCACGCTGGGGTATTTGATCATTTCTTTGTTGAATGTGTTTTTGTTTTCTTCTCAAAGTTGACCAAATAGTTATAAATTAAGGAGATGGCTCCTTTGTGCCATGACTTTCAGTCATTTAAAAACAAATTTTTTAATGTTTATTTATTTTTATGAGAGAGAGACAGAGTATGAGTGGGGGAGGCACAGAGGGAGAGGGAGAAACAGAACCTGAAGCAAGCAGGCTCTGAGCTGTCAGCACAGAGCCCAAACATGGGGCTTGAAATCATGAGCTGTGAGATTGTGACCTGAGCCAAAGTCAGATGCTCAAGTGAGTCACCCAGGTGCCCCACTTGCAGTTATTTTCCCCCAAGTTGACATTTGTAACATGACTTTGCTTATTATTTTTTCCTATTCTTAAAAATATATATATTCTTGCATATTTAAATTGATTGTTCTTTTCTTTTATGGCTTCTGGGCTTTGAGTCATAGATGGAAAAGTTATGAAAGCATCCAGCCATGTTTTTCCTTGAACTTGGGTGATTTCATTTTCATACCTACATTTCTAATATATTGGAGTCTATATTAGTATTCTATGTATAAGGTATGTATCCAACTTAATATTCTTTGGAAGAGTTCTCAGTTGTTCTTAGAACTGCTTTCGGATCATGATTTGCCTGGACAGTGTGTCTGGAAGGAATATTCTGAAGGAAGAAGTATATACAATATTGGGGAAGAATGAAAAACAGAAAGAATAAGGCTAACAAACAGGAGATTGATGAAAAAGTTTCTGGATAAGAAAACAGGGCTAACTCCCCAGCTAACTTATGGATACCAAGAGAGTCAAGGAGTCTTCAAGCCAAGAAAATAAGACACGCGTACACACACACACACACACACACACACTGTGACTGACCTCACCCCCCTCTAGACCCTCTAGAGCCCTTTACAACTGTGGAGGATTATTTTCTGTCGCCAGCGCTCATATTCACTGATGGGAGGATAGTCCACTAATTTGGACTATAAGGAAACTCACATCCATTATCACAGCTGGCTAATGGGGCTTCTCAAGCATAAATCAGGACTGACCCACTCCCCACTCAAATCCTCAAGCACTTTAAAGAAAATGAGAGCACAAAAGAGAGAGACCCAACTCAAAAACTGCAAGAACAAACCCAAACGAAGAAGAAATTAAAAGAAACTTTTACATTATTAACAACTAACATGGGAGAGATCTAAGGGAATATATATCATAACATTTATTTAAAAAGAAAAAGCCGTCAGAATGACTAGTATCAAAAAGACAAGAAATAATAAGTGTCGGTGAGGATGTGGAGAAAGGAGAATCCTTGTGCCTTATTTGTGAGACTGTAAATTGGTGCAGCGACCATGAAAAACAGTGTGGAGATTCCTTGAGAAGCTAAAACTAAAAGTACCACACCACCTAGTAATTCCATATTTGAGTATTTACCCGAGGGAAAAGAAATCACTAATGCAAAAGACATACGCACTTCTGTGCTTCCTGCAGCATCATTTACGATGGCCAAGATATGAAAGCAGCCCAGGTGCCCACCAGTAGATGGACAGATGGAGACGGTGTGGTATGGATACATAATGGAATATTATTTGGTCATAACAAAGAGAATGAAATCTTGCCTTTTGCAAGAACATGAATGAACCTCAAGGCTATTTTGCTAAGTCATGTACGTCACACAGAGAAAGACAATTACCATACAACTCCACTTACATGTGGAATCTAAACAACCAGCCAAAACCACCCCCAAATAACAGTAACAACAAGAAAGAGACTCAAAAATATAGAGAACAAATTAGTGGTTTCCAGAGGTGATGTGAGAAGGAAGGGAGATTAAGAGATACAAATTTCCAGTTATAAAATAAATGAGTTATGGGAATAAAAAGTACAGGATAGGGAATATATTAAAAATGTAATCATTTAGTCTGGTGATAGATGGTAACTGTGCGTACCGTGGTATTTTGTAATGTAATTTTGTCATATCACTAGGCTGTACACCTGAAACAAATAATATATGTCAACCATACTTCAATTAAAAATTTAAAAAATAATTTAAAAAACAGACTGCTATAAGAATAGTTGTAGTTAAAATATATAATTGCTAATATTTTTAACCATGATTGGTGGTCTGGATACCTAAATGAAGGGAGATGGCCATCAAATGAGCAAGTTGGACAAATACATGGCAGGATTATCCCAGAATACAACAGAAGAACAGGAGATGGAAAGTATGGAAGACAAGTGTAAAGTCCGGGGATGAATGCAGTGACCTCGTAGAAGTAGCAGCTCCCTCCCCTCTCGTTTCCTGCCCCACAGGCATAGAGCGACTGGAGGAGGTCAACTGACCAGAAGACTCTTGGGAATCTGTGAGACGGCAAGTTCCAGAGTCTTCCTTGTCTGGGGAGTTTGGGGACTATCTTAGTGGCCCCAAGAAAGTGGTCTTTACTGGCCCCTAGAAACCTTTTCTGCTTGAGAGAACACAGAGCCAATCACTGACTGAGGGACCAACAGGAAGCCATTGGAGGGACCCTTCAGCAGGTGGGGTGGGCTCAGTAGTTCTTATAGAAACGGCCATTTCTGGTGATTCTCGGGCTTCTCAACAGGCTGCACTGGTGGACAGAATGACTCATCCCGTGGGGTTGAAGGAAGACTTCCCACAAGGACACTAACTGTGGAAGGGCCACGTACCGCCAGCCTCTGGGACAGAGCATTCTATGTCTTTCTCTCCAAGGAACCATAGAGGCACATCTATAGGCAGGAAACTTTGAAGCCACTGAAGGGAGGAAGACTTAGCAGACAAAACAGAACTGGTATCTCATTTTTGAGGCTGGCCTCATAGGTGATAGAAACACACACACACACATGCGCGTGCGCACACACACACACACACACACACACACACACTTAATCTGAAGATGATGCATTATCATACAGCAGTGAAAATTTTAAAAAATCCTGCAGTTTTCATACAGCAACATGGGTGGTGTTAGAAACAAATGTTGAATGAACAAAGCATGTCTAGTACGGGGGGAATTGCCGTGATGCCACGCTAGCTCCACGTACACCGCCTGGCCGCTGTCCCGAGGTCATAAACAGACAGGTTTGCGGGCCAGAGGAGGTGCTAGAACTGTACAGTTAAACTACTCTAAAGCACAAAGTGAGATGTAAGATGGAAAACCGGGAAAATTAACACGTTTAAGATAAAGCAGGCGGAAGGGTCACCCTACATGACTCAAGTGTGCTGAGTGTTCGAACTTTGCTCTCTGTCTCTGTCTCTCTGCTGCATTATCCCGCCCATTGATGGTGTGGATATGAGGACCAGGGTGGGCTTCAAGCCAGGGAGCCCACACAGGGGAAGAGGCATCCCGGCCAGCGACACAAACTTGCTCTATGGGAGAGACACAGGGACGGGGCCACAACGTAGTTCACTAAGTAACCTATGGCTGCCATGGGCGTTATTTCTGTTTCCAAGCAGAGTGCCCTTGGGGCCCGAATGGCAATTCCCAGCAGATGGCTAAATTGGGCCGTGTTGTCACAAGTCACCATCACTCTGCTGGTAAACAGGCTTTATTTTAAGAAGGAAAAAAAAGCTGATTCAAAATATATATCGATTTCTGTGTTCCAAACACCACCACTGCTGCTGAATTAAAGACAGCAACTTTAAGTCACTGAACGCCGACTTAGGAAGAGATGTGCACACGTTTCTCCGGCTTTGTCATACCACAGACGGAGAGCCTCATACGCCCACGAAGAGCTGGAGTCTTATGTTTATAATGATTGCCTACCTCATATTAAGTGTCTGCTGGTCTTTCCATCTTTTTCTGTCTATATTCCAAGACAAACATCTTATTCTCAGTGAATTACTTATCTTTAATTAACACAGCTCATGAATCTTGTCTCTCTCTCTCTCTCAAAAATAAATAAGCCTTAAAAAATAAAAATTAAATTAAAAACTAAATAGATAGATGATAAATAAACAGAAACTCACATATATATAATTTGACAAGTTGATGTTAATGTTCATCGAGAAAAAAAAACCACAGTAGCCTAGTTTTGAGAAAGTTGTTAGAAGGAAGTGTGCCCTATGTGTATGAGAATACTCTGGGAAGCCAGGGAAGTTAAAACAGTGTTATTAGCACACGAACAAATCAAGCTGTTTAATCGAGCTTTCTGTCGGCATGTAGCTTAAATGCCTTCACCAGGAGGTCAGTGTGTGTATAGGTACGTATTGTATATGTTTGCAGAGAGAAAAGGTATGCGCCGATATGCCACGTAATAGTAACGGCTAACAGCAGAGACGAGCGTGGGAATGGACTGGGACAGCAGGTAGCAGGGCCCTGTGCTTTTACAAGAAGTGTATGTCCCATGACTTGTGTAATTAAAAATTAAAGTGACACGGAAGGGAGGAGCATGGTTTTAGTCTGCAATGTTATCAGGGAGCTGCCAGAAAAATGGATCCTCAGGAGAGCACGCGAACTAAGTGATAGATCTGAAGTTCGTGTACTCTACTACGATCATCTGGTTACGGTGGGTGACGCTGTGTTAACATATCGTCTGTCATTCTGTTGGTGTCTAACGGTGGCGGCCTAGAGCCCCACAGCGCTCTCTGTCTCTCTGCAGGAATGATGTTGGGAACCTTTGCCATCATCCTCCTGGGCGGCATCATCAGCCAAACCCTCGGGTGGCCTTTTGTCTTCTACATCTTTGGTAAGCACCTGTCTCCCCACTCCGGGGTTTCATATTCAGGGCGCGTCTCCAAGTATCAGCCTGCGATGCTACCAATCTGCCATAAAGCATTATTAGCACAAAGTGGTTGGGTGTGCTCTGCCCGCCCCCCCCCCCCCCCCCCCCCCCCCCGCCCCTGCAGGTGACAGGTTTGCAGAGCAGTGGCTTGAGAAAGAGGAAAGAAAGACCTGCAGAGAGTGAGCCACCGCTGTGGGCTTTGTCTCTGATTAAGTGCCTCAGGGCAGGATCCTGGGTTAGGCGCAAGCTTCTGAAAGGAGAGAAAACACTAAACACCCACAGGGTGAAGGTGATGAGGAGCCACGACCTCTGAGGGGGGAGGTCCAGGGCGGGGGTGCAAGAAGAAGGAACGTAGCAGTAACAGAATTGAGGAGACAAATCTAAAAGCCTGGAGAGTGTGAGGCAGGAAAGAGCACCCAATATAGACAGCCACACACAGAGGAAACCGGTTATTTGTTGGACACGTGTGTGAGCACATCGTCTGAGCCTGCAGTGGGGAAGATCACTGACAAGATTACAGAGCAGAATCACATACTTACAGAGAATCAGAGACAGTGTCTGTTTCCACCAGACAGACTGAAAACATTTACAATTCCGAGGCAATTGGGCAGAATGCCCACCACCTTCTTTCTCCAGTAGTCCCCAGAGGAGGCGCTGGGGGGCCCTGGGACAAATGGCAATGCAAGGCCTCAAAGGATCAAACTATTTCTATGTAACTTAACTGAACCGCAGACAAAAGTTCAAAAATCTGTAGAAGAAGACAAAGACACCCAGCACCCAACTAGGTATCATCCATGGTGTCTGGTTCCCATTGTCGATTCCCAGGCCTGGAAAAGTAAAAGCAGGAAAACACAATCTGTAAGAAGATGAATAAAAAGATCAATCAAAACCAACCCAGAACTGACACCCATGTTAGAATTCACAGATAAGGGCATGAAAATAGACAGCTATCATAATTGTGGTATAACAGGTCTATTTGTCCAGAAGTTAAGTGCAGACAGGAAAAATATTTTTTAAAAGATGCAAATCAAACCTTGAGAGATGGAAATTTTAATATATGCATGGAATGAAGGACAGATTAGATCCACCAGAAGGAAATATTAAGGAACCTAAAAAACAGCAGCATTCATCACCCGGAATGGACCACGTAGAGAAAAACAACAATAATGAACGCGAACACCAGCAAGGGCAGTGCGCGCAGAGAAGAGTGGTACAGAGAGTGGGCAGAAAAGGTCTTTGAGGAAATAATGGGTGATGGGCGGCCAAAGTCAATGAGAACCCTACATTTACAGACCCAAGATCAATGTATCTCAAGCACAGGAAACATGAAGAAAATGACACCAAGTTATAGGTAACCGGATGGCTGAAAGCCAGTGATATAGATGAAAATTTTAAAATCAGTGAAAGCTAAATACATAATATCTACAGAACAACAGAGACCATGAAGAGGTTAGCCTTCCTGTCAGAAGCAATGGAGGAAGGCAGTAAAATAACAGTTTTCAAGTCCTACGAGGAAAACAATTGTCAACATAGAATTCTAGAGCCAGAGGGGGGGAAATGTCAAAAACAGAGATAACATAAGGACATTTTTAGACACACCACTGTTGAGAGACTAAGAAATTGAAATAAAAAATAGCAGTACCATTTTCAATAGCATGGACAAGTACATAACATAGGAATAAATCCGACAAAAGATGGGAAACACCTATGCACTGTAAACTGTTCTCATGAAAAGAAAAGGATTCTAGAACAGCCAGATAATTTTGCAAATGAGTTACAAAGGTGGAGGACTCGCACTTCCCAAGGTTAGGCCATTGGCACATTATAGTGTTGGCGTATCCATAGGTGGAAAATAGACCAGTGGAGCGGACGACAGTCTTAAACAGGGTCACATAAAAGGTAAACTGAGTTTTGACAAAGAGCAAGAGAACCCAATGGAGAAGGAATAGGCTTTTTAGCTGGTGCTCAAAAACTGGATACTTTGGTCCATTATCTTGTCACCTACACGGAAATGAACTCAAAATAAATCCTGGACCTGATTTGAAAATCCAAAGTTATGATTCTCCCAGAAGAATGCCTACGAGAAAACCCTTCTTAGGCTGCCTTGTGGGACTGAGCCCTCACCCCCTGGGGTCTGGGCCAACCACCAGTAGTTAGTGTCAAACCGGGGCCCAAGCTGATGCTTTAGACAATTCGGAGGGTTGCTTAGTGTGATAAACCTACACATTTGCTGTCAACAATATTGAAAGAGATAGCTTTCCTTCGGTAATATTAAAAAAGTTGAAGTACCAAGTTTTCTGGCATTCCTAGGGTCTGTGATTTCCATACATATGAATAATCAAGAGATGTAAAAAAAAAAAAGGTTCTAGAAAATTGTGATACTCGTGTGCTTTTTTTCTTTTTTGAGAAACAGAAAGGGGATATTATGAGCAAGGGTTTTCCCCAGGACTGGGGCTCCAAAATGTGCCAACATAGGAGAAATCCCCGCAGAAAGCAGCGTGGTTACCACTGTCACCCTCTGCTTCTAGGCGGCATTGGCTGCGTCTACGCCCTTCTCTGGTTTGTGCTCGTGTATGACGACCCCCTCGCTCACCCGTGGGTAAACGTCACAGAGAGAGAATACATCATAGCCTCCCTGGCCCACCAGGTACCGGAAGGGCTCTGACCGCCTGCTGAGAGCTTGCACAGGCCTCTGCGCTTCTAGGGGTGAGGAAGTTGCGCCCGTGCGCACATCGCAGAGCTTACCTTTGTCTCCAGGTCAGCCCTCGGAAGCAGCCCCTTCCCATCAAGGCCATGCTCCGGTCTCTGCCCCTGTGGTCCATCTGTCTGTGCAGTTTCAGCCATCAGTGGCTAGTCACCATACTGATTGTGTACATGCCGACCTACATCAGCTCTGTGTTCAACATTAACGTCAGAGACGTGAGTGCCTTGCCTTCTGGGCCTTCCCCAGCCTGCACAGCTCACCCATCACTTCATCTTCCCAAAGGTTCCATTCAGGAGACTTTATCCTACAGTACCCTCCCTGAAATAACCTAATATTTAACACTCATGCTGGTAGTTTCTCTAAGGATATGACTGAAAAGGCTACTTTCTTAAGAAAGTATGATTTCAGGGACACCTGGGTGGCTCAGTCGGTTGAACATCTGACTTTGGCTCAGATCACGATCTTGCCATTGTTGGGTGCAAGCCCCGCTTTGGGCTCTATGCTGACAGCTCGGAGCCTGGAGCCTGCTTTGGATTCCGTCTCTCCCTCTCTCTGCCCCTCCCCTGGCCCATGCTCTGTCTGTCTCTCTCTCTTAAAAATAAAATGGATATTAAGAAAGAAAAAGAAAAAAGGAAGTATGGTCTCAGGGGCACCTGGGTGGCTTAGTCGGTTGAGCTCAGGTCATGGTCTCATGGTTGGTGAGTTCCAGCCCTGGATCCTGTGGTCTGCCATTGGCCCGTCAGCATGGAGCTCACAACCCACTTCAGAGCCTCCGTTCATCTCTCTCTCTGTAACCCTCCCTTGCTCACTCTCTCAAAAAATAAATTTAAAAATTAAAAAAAAAGAAAGCAGGATTTCAAGGTTGTCCATATGGTTATTAGTGATTTCTTAATAAAAGGTGTGAGCTCACTGCCCCCATTATGATGATTTACTCAACTTTTCCCTCCTCAGAATGGGCTCCTGTCTGCCCTCCCCTTTGTCATCTCCTGGGTCACTGGCATCCTGGCAGGCCAACTGGCAGACTTCCTCCTGACCAAGAACTTTAGGCTTGTGACCGTGAGGAAAATTGCCACATTTCTTGGTAAGAGCAGGGCTTGAGGGCCAGGTGATTCACAAAGCACACAAATACAACAGCCACAGATGTATCATGTTGTTTAATTTGTCTCTTTCTCGTTTCCTAGGAAACTTCCCATCTACAGCGCTCCTTCTGGCTCTGCCCCACCTCACCCCCAGCTACGTCACCACAGTGATCCTCCTCACAGTCTCCTGTGGCCTCAGCCCCATCTGTCAGTCAGGGGTCTATATCAACCCCCTAGATATTGCTCCAAGGTAGGATGGGAATCTCCACTCTCCTATCTCACCTACTCTGAGAAAGATTTAGCCCAAAGCTTTCTGGGAGTGCCAAACTTCGGGACATAATAAATCACAGGCAAGGACCACAGATGGACCTGTGGCCATTTATTCAGGTATGTGGGGGGAGGGGTTTTACTGATTTGACTCAGTGCCTCTCATTGGACATACACAGCGCAAGTCCTTTCTGATGTAATTATATGAGCAAGGCTGAAGGATACTGTGAAATGTCTCTGGATCTAGTGTGGAACATTCCTGTCACCCACAGACATTCCAGTTTTCTCATGGGAGTCTCAAGGGGATTCGGATTAACAGCGGCCATCCTGGCGCCCACTGTCAGCGGGTTTCTCCTCAGCCAGGTAGCATTTTCCTGTCAAGGACTCTCAAGTGCGTAAAGGTCGTCTCATCCCTGAAGAACGCATTCACGTCGTAGAAAATAAAGCTAAGGGTTGGGTAACCTTGGTCAGGAGATCAACCTGGCAAAGAAAAATGTAGAACAATCCCGCTCATGACCTCAGTCTCTCCTGACCTGAAGAGGTAGTGATCCTCTGGCAATACTCAGTCTTTGAGACTGAGACCGCACGGCCACACAGATGCCGTGAGACGGTGCTTCCGTGCCTACGTGCCCGCTTGCATCTGCATGGAGACCCACTAGCAAACAGGGCCTTCTAAACTATGGATATGGTTCCATAGAGGGAAAATAGGATGAAACAGGTAATATTTACTTGAGGTTTTGTGTCCTCAGGACCCTGAATTCGGATGGAGAAACGTCTACTTGTTGCTGTTTGCCATTAACCTATCAGGACTGTCTTTCTACCTTGTGTTTGGAGATGCCATTATCCAGGACTGGGCTAAAGAGAGGAAACTCACTCGTTTATGAAGGTAAAGGATAGTGGTTTCAACGGCTTTAACCAGACGGGCACTATTTAAATTTTAATTCAACTTCCCTTTTCTTCCTTAGTTATCCCACCTCGATATGACGGAAAGTCACTGGGGACCTCCCTTCACAAAGGAGAAGCCTTCCGTGATGAGAACAGCAGCAGAAAGAATCCTGTTTGCTGAGATCAGTTCTTTATGTCACTTTCCTTCTGAGGAAAATATCCGATGAATGGAAATTCAAATAAAGCTATAACCATGAACAAAGTTGTCATCTTCATGGAATTCTCAATGGATTTAGAGGCCAATTGGCGAGGCTCACAGTTTCTGGATCTCAAAACAGGAATCAATGTTTTGAAGCTCTGAACCCGGGGAGGTAACCTCACTAGGGCAATGAATTTTCCTATTCGTAAAAGTGAATATCAATTTATATTTGTTGGATTGGATATTATCCACATGCCCCCACCTTTGTGTGTTCCCCTCTTCATCCTACTTAGGCCCCGGGATGCTGACTACCTATTTAATATCCACACTGCCTCTGCTGGGTTTCCAATGGAGGCCAAAGAGTGAGGACAGGCCTCTACGGTCCCTCCCTGTGGGGTCTGCCGGCGGCTGATGCTTCCACTACTGTTCACAGCACCTGGCTGCCAGGTCCTCTACGCATCCTGGTTGCTTCTTTCTTCTCCTGTGCCTTCAGGCCTTTTTCTTGGCCTTCACTACATTTCCAATGCTGTCTAAATGGTCTCTTTTAATACTGTCTTCAAATTACCTAGTGTGAATCTGCTGTATGTTCCTTCCAGGAACCAACTAATTCAGAGTTCCATCACATATAAAGTGCACAACATGAAATGGATCAATATTTTTGTAAAATGGTAATTTATAGGGATCACTGGGTCAGAGCACGCACAGAGAGGCCAGGGCCATTTTCTAGTTGCTTCCTGTGGTGATCTTTACCATGTAGACAGTTCAGCCATCAAGTCATTTCATACAGAGGTGATGCGATGGACACAGTTCTGAATGAAGAGTCAGGGCAAGAAAATAGAAGTCAAATTTGAATAAATCCAAGAACGATTACTGAGATCTTGCTGTGGTCTTGAATCTAAGCCCTTGGGATATGAGAGTCAGTATTCTTCAGTCCAGTGTGAAGGATGGACATAATGGCTGCCAGTGCATTGTCTTAGGCACAAGAGCAGGGGAATGTAGTGTCTGTGAAGGGAGACCTCATGAACAGTTATGATCCCATGTGGAAAAGCATGGTGGGGGAGGAGGGAAGGATCTCCTTTTGCAAGGAATTCTGAAGCTAAACAGAGAGTTTTATGGTAAGATTTCCCGCATTGGAGGTCAACTTGCACAAAAGCATGGAAACAAAAAATGGGATGGATTCTGGGGTGCCTTGGTGGCTCAGTAGGTTGAGCACCCAACTACAGATTTTGCCTCAGGTCATGATCTCATGGTGTGTGTGTGTGTGTGTGTGTGTGTGTGTGTGTGTGTTAGAAAACAAGGAGACTATCCTAGACAACTAGGTCAGATCTTAAGGACAGTGGAGAGTAGCTTGAATAGCTTCCTACTGGCCAAAGAAGGGACAATTTAAGCATCAAAAAATAGGGACCTGACAGATTGAACCACATCCAGTAAAACCTATGAGGCCATAATTTTCCTTGGTCATCTTTGCTAAGGCACTAACTTATTATTCTTCAACTTTATACTGCATCCTGACTTTCCTATTAAATCCATATTTGAGGGTAGCCAAATATTAGATTAGGCAAATTTCCTAATTCGCTCCTAATTCAGCTCCTACCTGAGGAAGGCATGCTAGAATTGGAAAATCACCGTTTTGCAACTTGCGATAAAATAACAGAGCATTTGGCAATGCAGCATTTACCAACAACCGTCAAAGGCCATGGAGGTTGAGAGCCTCATTAGTGGACAAATCAAGCTGAGGATATCTGAGCCCCTGAGCAACCACCCAAAGTGAGCCACGCTGCTCCCCCGGGGAAGTCTCCAGCTCCCCACAACTTATTCTTGTCCTGGATCTAAGCCAGCCTCTCCGTACATGGGCAGTTTTGGGGACATAAGGGGTAAAGAAATTTATCAAATGACACAAAAAGGAAGGAATTAACCAAATCGGTTATGAAAGCCACTCTGCACAAGGCCTTGTTTTGTTATGATTTTGCTCTTGTTGCTTTTACGTAACAGCAAATACACAGTGAAGGAAGGAATGGCCACAAAATTAAAGAGAGGTGAGAGTCATAACGCATCTTCTTTGGATCCTCATTTAAATAAATCAAGTATATAAAAGGACAACTCTGTAGCGACTGGAAACATTTTCATAACGACTGGCCATCTGATGATATTAAGGGATTATTGTTTACTAGAAGCACTGATGGAGCGCTAGTTATGTTTCCTTTTAACACATCAATGAGTTATATATCCATGCTGTATTTTTATGGAGAAATAACATAATATCTGAGATTTACTTTAAAATACTATAGAAAGCAACCACTGGAGATGTACCTATATATGTCTCCAATGGCCAAATATTGATAATTATTGAAGCTAGTTAATGGGTATGTGGTTATATTAGACTGTTCTACTTTTTTCACGTGTTTGAAAATTCCAATGTCATGTTAAATTGAAAAAACTTAATAAGAAAAGCACAGAATCCAAATGTAGAATCCAGAGGTGATTTCAAAGCATATCACAAAGCAACATAAAGCTTTGGACCCAGCACACGGAAGGACCGTTCCCTCCGGGTAATCAGTAACCAAAATAGGAGACATTGACAGCAGATGGGAACACTGTTTATTTAAAACATGGACATTGAACAGCTGGTGATCTGGGGCTTCCAACCACTAAATGGCCAGAAAATGCCAGAAACTGCCAGCCTTGGCCTCCAACCGTACAAACATGCAGGAATAGCCCAAATCTGGAATTCTGACCAAAAAAAAAAAAAAAAATCCAGCTGAATATATAAGACATCAAAGCCTCCTGGGCAAGCAAGTTAAAGTTCTCAACACTTCCTGGGGTGCCTGGGTGGCTCCCTTGGTTAAGTGTCCAAGTTCAGCTCAGGTCATGATTCCATGGCTCCTGGTTTAAGCCCTGCATCAAGCTCTGTACTGACAGATTCTGTGTTTCTCCTTCGGATTCTGTGTCTCCCTCTCTCTCTACCCCTCCCCTGCTCATACTCTCTCTCAAAAATAATCATAAAAAATTTTCAACACTTTTTTAGAGAGATAATAACTGGTTCAATTTGTAGAGTATCTGCTACATGCCAAGCATATATTAAGCATTTTATATTTATTATAAGCATACTAACACATCTTTTAAAACAGTAATGTTATGTATGTGAGAAACTGTCCGGCTAAAGCCCTGATTTTAAGACTTAGATGTTCCTATCTGATCAATAGTTCGCCTTCACAAAATTCCAAGGTAAAAGCACTCTTGGGTATATCTATGGAGAGGTGGTGGAACCAAAAGAATCTGGCCAGTGCAGAAGCCATGGGGAAGTCACTTCCTTTGGAGGACATGCTTTAATAAAAGGTGTCTCTCTCGGAGTAGCTTGAATGTCAGACAGATATGGCCTTTGCAAAAGAGAGGGGAAGGAAGAAAAGGGAAGGGAAAAAAAAGGGAAGGGAAGGGAAGGAAAAGGGAAGGGAAGAGAAGCTGGTCAGAGAGAAGGAAAAGGAAGGCAGGGTGGCAAAAAACGAATGGGGCATTTATGGGACACCGAAAAGCCACAGCGTTCCTGTGGGAATAGTCCCGCGTACCCAGAGCCATCCTCAATAGACGTCATCTATGCTGGGAGCACTTCTCAGCCAGCTGGTTGTCCCCTCCTGGCAGGAGGGGACTAGCGATGTTGTCTGCTACAGTCATGAATTTGATGGCAGATCTCCAGATGTCTAGTCCACTGGAAATTAACACTCACACTCCTCCCCTGAAGATGCATGGATAGGTGAAAGCAAAGTTAAAGATTAAGGTTTTAACTGCTTGCTTTTCTGTCCTGAATCAGGTCAGTCTTACTCTTAAATTGCTACTCATTAACTAAAATTAACAGTTCCTCAGAGCGATGGTGGTGGTGGTGGGGCTTCTCTCCTAAAGATCCTATCAAGGGCGCTTAGAAGACTGCGGAAATTTGGGGGGAAACTCTATTTCCGCAGATTTTTCCCAAGGGAAAGTAAAAAGAGCCTATTTCTAGGGATTACTGTGAGGTGAGCAGCTGTGCCGACAGAGGAAAGAGAAGCATGTGTTGTGTGCTGCCTGGTGCTTGGGATTTGTGAGTGGTGCGGGGTGTCGGTGGCGCGCACCGCGGCAGGTGCGCGTAACTGTGTTTGTGATGTGTATGGTGTGCGGAGTTTGTGTGTGTGTGTTGTGATGTGTTCGTACGTGTGGTGGTATGTGGGTGCAGAGCCCACGTGTGTTTGTATAGCATGAGTGTGGTGTGTGGGTAAGTTTGTGTGTGTGTGTGTATTTTGACATAAACAGCAGCCTAGAAGACATTACAGAGTATGATAATGGTGGTTGACCAACTGTTCATTCAAAACTCGTTTGCAAATCCAACCTTAGGAATTTGTGTTTCACGCATCTGGTCATCTAAGGTGATGTGGCCAAATCTCAAGTCGTAGACGGCACAGGACCAGGGTCTGCGGGCGGTAAGTGTGGCCTGAGCTGCGGGGGATGTCGTGGGCGAGATGACCCGTCTCTCTGTGAGAAGGCAAAATTTCCAGACAGAGAGTTTCCTTTCGGCTCTATTAAGATATAAGAAAAAATAATTTATTTTACCTTTATGGTTTCCTTTCCCAACGTTCTTTTTTGTACTTTCCCATTTCTGACCTTTAGCAATCTCTTCCTGCCTGAAAAACATCTTTATTTTTTTGCTGTAAAAATGCAGTCATAAGACGTCTTTTAACATCCATGGCAGGCAGGTCTACTGCCAGTGAATTCCCTCAGTTTTTGCCTGTTTGGTTCACTTTTGAGGAATATTTTCACTGGACATAGAATTATGGGTCAGCAGGACTTTTATTATTTTAAAAAATAGTTTTCAGGGAGTTACAGATTTTTAATCTATATTTTAAAAAATAATCTATATCTTAACTAATTTATATTAAATTAATCTATATCTTTTAAAAAATAGTTTCCAGAGGGTTATAGATTTTAATCTATTTTTACCAGAAAAGCGTAAAAGTACAATGCCCAAAGGAAACACGTGATTGGGTTAAATGGGTTTGGGTGCGTGAAGCAAGTTTCCCGCGCAGGCGTGTTTTCAGTCAGGAGGGAGTCGCAGATGGCTCTGGTCACTTCTCCCCGGGGTTATGCTGACACCAAATGCTTTACCCTTGCACTGCAGACCAAAGCCTTCAGCGCGAAGAGAAGACACTGGAAAGCCTCTGTGCAGATGGATAACCAGTTCCCTCCTAGGAAAGGTAGAGATTATTCTCTGTCCCACTGGCTACGCTTTCTCCTCCTTACACCACATCTTAGGTTCTAGGTGAGCGCATTTTCCCATAAAAAACACATAAAGGGTCTTAGAAATGTTCAGGAAAAGAGGTGAAAAAGTTAGTCCTGCAATAGTTTTCCTTAGAAAATCCCTAGGGGCACCTGAGTGGCTGACTCTTCCTTTCGGCTCAGGTCGTGATATCACGGGTTCGTGAGTTTGAGCCCCACATCGGGCTGTGAGCACTCATGGTGCGGAGCCTGCTCGGGGTGCTCTCTCCCTCTCTGCCTACTTTTCTCTCTCTCTCTCCTTCAAAATAAAGCAATAAACTAAAAAAAAGAAAAACCCTAAATAAAAACCATTCATATTTTTTATTTCAATTCTTATATACTTGTCCACTTAACCATGTGGTGGCGAAGATCCAAAAGAGGTAAACTATTTTTGCTTCATCTCAAGGAGAAAGAGACAGAGCCATGAATGGACGCAAGACAGGATGAATGTTCTTGAGTCACTACATCCTTGGATGTCAACACGTGGATATTGACTGAAAACTTTGTAGACAAACTGCTTATTGTGAGCGGGGCAGAGGAAGGACAAGAAAAAATTAGCACTAAGGTCTTAGCGTTGTGTAAGGTAGTGTAGTGTATGTCACAGGGAACACAATCCCGGAAGTTGGGGGTGGGCAACAAATAATTTATGTAAGGATGAGGGGTCTATATATTTCAAATTTCTTCTTGTATTATATGTGTTCCTTGTGATTTGAGTCATTTTTCTATTGTCCATTTAATGGATATTCAAATTTACATATGAATGTCTAAAACATATAAAAGTAAAAGCACAACAAACATACAAACGGACATGCATCTGTCACTGATTCTGCCCTTATGCTCTTGGCCACGCTCCGAGACACAGTCCAGGCCTGAGGGATTACACAGTCCTCCGTGACTTTGCCAAATGATTTGTTGTGTGCTTGGGGTGTGTCCCTCTGTTAATTTCCCACAACCTTGAATTTTCTCTTCTCTTCTGGTGAATCTCCTCAGGGCTGTACCTTTTGCTCTCACTGTCCACGAGCTGGACATGCAGCCTCCTACTGCACGTCCTGAGGACTTTAGAACTTCCTTGTGGTTTGTTTTTAACTTGAGACTTATTTAGAAGTAATTCACGTTCTTTCTGGACAACTGCATAAACTGCAAAGGGCCCCCTGACAGACCCTGATGGGACGCCCTCCTTTTGCCCCCGGTGAGGACTGCTTCCGCCTTGTTCTCACGGGGCGTTTTCCCCCTAGTGGTTCTATTCATTTTCCAGGTCCATTTGCTTTCTTTTTTACTTTATTTTTAAAAATTTTTTAATGTTTATTTATTTTTGAGAGAGAGACAGAGTGTGAGCAGGAAAGGGGCAGAGAGAGAGAGGGAAACACAGAATCTGAAGCAGACTCCAGGCTCTGAGCTGTCAGCCAGATGCGGGGCTTGAACTTACGGACTGTGAGATCATGACCTGAATCACTAACCGACTAAGCCACCCAGGCGCCCCTTTCCTTTTGATTTTAAAGAAAGGTTTAGAAAGCTTTGGAGCAACCATTGTCAGGGTGTGCACATACACGTGTGGTGGGAGACATTTTTCAGATGGCCCCCCGACAGTCAGTTTTAGGCTGTGCCAGAGGAAGGACTGGCTGATGACTGAGTGGTTTTCTTCCCGCTGCCTTGAGGAGTCCGTCTTCACTAAACCCTTGGCCTGAATATTTCTTTTTTCCTGGCAGATCAGACATACTTTTAAGGACGTATTTAATTTTGAATATATTTCATCTAATAGTTTTATCTGTTTACAAAGGGAGATCAGTGCAGAAAACTAATTTTCTAGGCATTAGTGCCTTTTTTTTTTCTAACGTAGCAGCAAATCCAACATTTGTTTCGCTGAGCTTCAGAACAGCCCGGAGTCAGCCATGCCCTTTTACCCTCTCTCTCCCGCTTCCGAAACTGAAACATCTGTAGCGACTCCTCAGTGTCTGCCGCAGGTCGTGTGCCAGGGGTCTGGGGACGTGTAACTTGCCTCCCTGTTCCCTAAGTTCACAGATACAGAAATGTTGTGCCCCGGACGGGGGGAGAGGGTTTTTGCCAGGGCCCTCAATCACGTGGGTTTAAACTCATTTCGATGATGAGGTCTGTGATGTTGAGCTCATGAGATTCTGAGGAGGCGGTGGACTTGAGTCGATGTTGTATTATGAGATGAGACTTTTAAGGAACCGTGAAAGGGGGTGAAAGTGGCTTGCATGGGGGATGAACATGAACCTTTAAGGACCAGAGGGTGGACCATGGTGGCTAGAAATCTAAGACTACCCCTAAGAGTCTGGCCCTGGTGTGTACGCACCTTCCGCCAGTCATTTAAGCAAATACTACGGCGAGGTGCCACCTGAAGGGGTTTAGCAGATTTAAATATGGGCCCAATGAGCTGATCTTAAAGTAGGGAAATTATCCAGGAAGTTGCCCAGCCCTTAGATTTGGGTTTAGAGGTCAGAGACCAAGGAGCTAGGGAGAGGCCAAGTATGACAGGAATCAGTGTAAGACAGACTCTTCCTGGCTGGTTGTGGAGCTGGAGGACACCGTGTGACAAGTCAGTTGAAGGACCTTCTGGAACTGCACGTGTCTCCCAGCTGACAGCCATCGGGAGACGGCGACCTCAGTACCGCACCCCTGGGCAACTGAATTCTTACAATAGCCTGAGCGAGAATGGAAACAGGTCCTTGCTTAGAGCCTCCAGCTGAGAGCTCAGGCTGGCTGATCCCTGACTTCAGCCGTTGAGGCCGTGACCACAGAACCTAACCGTACTGTGCCGGCTCTCGGCTAAAACTTCTCAACTGCGGAATCGCGTTAATAAATGGGTGTTGTTTTTCGCCATTAGGTTTGCAGACTTTTTTTTACATAGCAATAGGAAAGGAGCACGCTCAGTAAATCACATCAACAGCAAAACCTCCAGGGAGCATTATCTGAACTGTGGAAACGTTAGATCTACTCCATGTGAGTCGGAAACAGGAGTATGAAGACCCGGGAGCCTAAGCACAGTCAACATTTCACTGGTGGTTCTGACCCAAGGAAAACAGGAAACCAAAGACTCGAGGATAGCAAAGGAACCGGTAATATCATCAGTATGTGCGTATTCCCCACATAGAAAACCTCCCCAAATTAGCAGATGTGTTTTTGGAAACAACAGTGACTCTTGGCTAGCTGACTGGATACAATATCAATCTTTGAAAGTCTAATTCCTTTCTTTTTTGAAAAATTTGTTAAAATGTCTATTCATTTTTGAGAGACAGAGTGTAAGGCCGGGAGGGACAGGGAGAAGAAGACACAGCATCCGAAGCAGGCTCCAAGCTCCGAGCTGTCAACACAGAGCCCGACGCGAGGCTCGACGCCACGAAAGGCAAGATCATGACCTGAGCTGAAGTCCAGCGCGCTCAACCGACTGAACCACCCAGGCGCTGCCTAATTCCTTTCTCTACCAGCCGCAGGCAATTAAAAGATGTAATTAAAGAGACACCAAATTACACTCCATTGGTTTGTAAAGATTAGGTTCTCTCTTCTTTTCTTTGGGGCTGGCCAACCAATGTACTTTGGGATCTATGTCAATCTGATATATAACCATGGATGCTCAGTCCCTAAGACTCAATGAAGTAGAACACACACGAGAAAATCACAGGTCTCTTGTGTACCGTTAGATGAGTTTTGACAAATGGATACTTTTGTGAACAACACTTAGAACATTACATTACTTCAAAATCCCATCAGGTTTCTTTCTGGTTCTCTTCACCTAGAGGAAATTGCTATTTTAATATCTAGCCACACAAATTAATCTTGCCTGTTTTTGAAATTCATAAGAATAGATCTCGCTAGTACGCCCTCTGGGGTGTCTGTAGATTCTGAAACTGAGCATATTTTTGTTGCAATTCATCCAGATTGCTGAGTATGCATTTCCTTCCTTTTTATTTCTGAGTATTTCCATTGTATTACTATAACTCGGTATGTTCATCCATTCCAAACATTCAGCTGCTTTGAACAAGCTGCCATAAACATTTTGGCATGTCTTTTTGTAGATGTATATTGTTATTTCTGTTGGAAAATGTCATTTGTTGAAAAAGACTATTTGCCTCTGCTGAATTGCATAGTGTATTTATTCTACACTGATTACTGTAGCCTAAAATGACCTCAATAAGCAAGTTTTTAATGCAATTTTAAAATGCAATTTTTCTCTGCAAAGTGCATATTTGAGTTTCTCATACAACTAGTCATACAACTTTAGAGAATGAACCAGTTTCCTTGAGAGAAAGTCTTCGCTATTCTTGGGGGGGACTTCCTTCCAAGACTAACCCAGAGTATTTGTAAGTGCTCTCTATAAAATGGAAATAAGCCAAAGTATCTGGTTTAATTTTCTAGGACACTCTTGTTGGGATTATATTTTAGGGAGGCACAGGATTCTTATTTCATTCACACAGCTTCCGGTGATATCATGATTTCTTTATAATATAATATAATATGATATAATACAATATGATATAATACAATACATAATATATAATATATAATCATATTATATATAATTACAATTATATTATAACATATACAGCTCCCAATTTCTGAGTGCCCTTCCTAAAGTTACCTCATGTTTTTCCTCACCTATGTTAACAATGAACACTCTCTGTTTTACTCCTTAGTTTCAAGTTTTTGTTCCTTCCGCTATGGACTGTCTCTCCTCTTGCACGCCTGTAACAGCATTGTAATGTCACAGCGCATGTGTCTGAGCCTCACGATGGTAGTCATGGTGAACGGCACGGACCCACAAGGTGTGCCCAACACCTCCACGGAGAAGAACCTGGACATCATAAAGGTATATGAAAGATATTGGCCATAGTCATAAGTTTAAAATCCTATCGTCTAATTAAGTTGTGTGGAGATTGAGTGTTATCATAACTGATGGGACATTAATAATTAGAAAAAGAAGTTTAAGTTGTCATCTACCTTGCTGATAATAACCTAACTAAACATGTACCACAATTACAGCGGTCCTCGGTATTTGTAAAGGGGTTCGGTGTGTTTGTTTGCTTCCACGTGAAGAAGAATAAAAACAAGCATTAGGGAGTCTAGAATTAAGAAGTTTGGACCAGCAAAAAAAAAGAAAGCATTTTCAACCCAAGTGGAGTTCAAGATACAGTTTTTGTAAAGCTTCTGAATATGCAGTATATTTACATGTTCCACTAATTTCATCTCTGGAAGGTAATAAGGTCATGAGTTGTTAGGTGTCAGAAGATATAGTTCACGGAAAAAATGGAAATGAAGGGGGAGAATGTTTTTTCACTAGACTCTTCCTATCTTTTTTTATGAATGCATAGGCAAACGTGAACATATTTTCTTATTGTCACCATTTTTTTACATTAAAAAGTACCATGTTATATGCAATGTACCACACCGTAATTTTTTTGGCATCATCATCAGAACCAGGCTTAGGTATGACACATATGTAGGCATTCCCAGACGGGATTTAAACTGACGCTAATTAATATATTAAGAGCTCTACTGGAAAAAGTTGCCATATAGGTAATGTCAGCAGAGGTGGAAACTATAAGGAAGAATTAAAAAGAAATAATAGAAATCAAGGCAACTGTAGTAGAAGTAAAGAATGTCTTGACTAAATAAAAACATTTAAAAAAATTTTTTTAAATAAGGGGTGCCTGAGTGGCTCAGTCGGTTAAGTGTCCAACTTCGGCTCAGGTCATCATCTCACAGTTCATAGGTTTGAGCCCCGCGTTGGGCTCTGTGCTGACAGCTCAGAGCCTGGAGCCTGTCTTCAAATCCTGTAACTCCTTCTCTCTCTGACCCTCCCCTGCTCACGCTGTCTCTCTCTCTCTCTCTTTCTCTCTCTCTCAAAAATAAATAAAAACATTAAAAAAAAGAATGTCTTGACAAGCTCATAAGTAGTCTCAACACAGCTGAAGAAATAATCAGTGAACTTGAATATGGGTCAGAAGAAACTTCCAAAGCTGAAATGAGAGCATGGAGGGGTTGGGAGGGAAGCTCAATAGAATATCCCAGAATTGTGGGTAATACCAGGATGTGTATAACATATGAGGGGCTAGAATACCAAAAGGAAAACAGAGAGTGGCAAGAAGTAACACTTGTTTTCCTTAATGTTTTTATTATTTATTTTGAGAGAGAGAGAGGGGAACACACCTGAGTGGGGGAGGGGCAGATAGAAAGAATCTCAAGAGGTAATATTTGACAAGCTCATGGCTGAGAACTTTCCAAAATCACTGGCAGGCACCAAATCACAAGTCCAAGAAGCTCAGAGAACACAAAACAGGATAAATACCGAAAAGGGCAAATAACGAACTACAAGAAAAACCAACTAGACATATTTAAATTGCAGAAAACCAAGACAAAGAGAACATCCTGCATAAAGCCAGAGAGAAAAATATCTGACCTACAGAACAAAGATATGAATTATAGAAGACTTCTTATCAGAAACCATATCAAACAAGAAGAGAAAAGAAAAAATCTTTAATGTGTTGAAAGAAAAATGAATCTGCCAAAATAGAATTCTATATCCGATGAAATTACCCCCAAAGTGAAAGAGAATAAGGACTATTTCAGGTAAATAAAAACCAAGGTAATTTATTGCCAGCAGGCTGGTCATACAATAAATGTTAAAAAATGGTAGATTTTAATCCAACTATATCAATAATCATTGTAATTAAGAATGGTCTACACATACCAGTTAAAAGAGAAATGATCAGATACTGATAAGAAATAAAGTTCCTAAGATATTGAGTCCACAAGAAACTCGTCTTAAATACAAAGACTCAGAAAGATTAAAAGTAAAAGGATAAAGAAAGATGTAAACATTATCCAACCACAAAAACACTAATCAATAGTAAATTTAAGTAGCCATATGAATTTCAGACAAAGCAGAATCTATAGCAAGGAAGATTATCAGAGATAAAGGGGTATTACCTAATGATAAAGGAGTCAATTCTTCAAATAGATGTAAGAATACTGAACATGCGTGTCCCTAAAAACAGAGCAACAAAATACAGAAGGCGAAAACTGTTAGAACTGAAATGAGAAAGAGACAAATATAAAATTGGTACCTGTTTTCTATTTGTTACATCTCTTCTTTGTTTCCTTTTTTAATTCTCTGTTTTGCCTTCTCTAGGTTTGATTATTTTACATGATTCAATTTTATTTCTTCTTTTCTTGTATCATTTATACTTTAAAAAAACACCTGCTTTATTTAATTTTTTTAAGTTTATATATTATGAGTGAGAGCAAGCAGGGGAGAGCAGAGAAAAAGGAAGAGAGAGAATCCCAAGGAGGGATTGGTAAACAAAAACCAATAAAAACTGAAATATCAGTGAGAACCCAACGTGGGGCTCAAACTCCTGAACTGTGAGATGATGACCTGAGTCAAAATGAGGAGTCAAGATGCTTAACCAACTGAGCCACCCAGGCACCCCCAAAAGAAACCTGTTTTAGTAGTTCCCCAGCATTAATGATAGACATTTTTAATCATCTAAATCCACCGTCAAATAATACTAAACTGCTTCATGCGCATTGCAGGTTCCTTATAACACAATATTCCTAATTTTGCTCTCCCATCTCTTGGGAAAGAGCTGTTATTAATTTCACCAAACACATGCAATAAAAACATGATTACATTACTGCTTTAAACAAATAGTTATCTTTTAGATCAATTCAAAATGAAATATTCTTTTTCTTTACTTACATTTAGAGAGAGAGAGAGAGGCAGAGGGAGAGAGAGAGAATCCTAAGCAGTCTCCAAGCTCAGCACAGAGCCTGATGCAGGGTGGGGTTCAACAACCCTGGGATCATGACCGGAGCCAAAATCAGGAGTCAGATGCTCAACTGACTGAGCCACCCAGGAGCCTCCAAAATAAAATATTTTATCCCTTCATTTATTTTTTTCTGATGCTCTTCCTTTTTAAATATAGAGCTATTTCATTTCCTTCTGCAGAAAGAACTTTTATTGAAATTTCTTCTGTGGATAATGTTTTCATTTTTATGTCTAAGAAATCTTTGCATAGCCCAAGGCAAAAAACCACTTTTTTTTGCTATGTTTTCTTCTAGAAGTTTTATAATTTCAGGTTTATGTTTAAATATAGGATTCATTTAGACTTAACTTTTATATACATTGTGTTCTTTTTTACATATGGGTACACAACTGTTCTAACATCATTTGTTGAAAAGACTCTTTCATTTCCACTGAATTGTCTTTGAATGTTTGTTGGAAAGTCAGTATTTGTAGGACTAACACCACCCACTTGATTTTAAGACTTGTGTTAAAGCTATAGTAGTCAAAACAGTGTAGTATAGCTCTCAAAGGATGGTCAATGAAACAGAACAGAGAGTTAGGAAATAGACTCACACAGATATAAACTCCTGATTTTTTCATGATCCACAAAAGGAAAGACATAAAATTGGATTCCATTCCATTCTAGTCCATTCCACTCCATTCCATTCTTTTCCATTCAAAAGAACTGTTGACAGAATAAAAAGACCAGAGACAGGGATATATGTCTCCAAATTCTATCTAATAAAGGAATTCTATCAAATTCAATAAAAATGAAATGAAGTCCAACAAAATGATGAGGAAAATGTGAACAGTCTTTTCACCAAGGAAGATACAGGGATGGATGGCAAATGCTCATGAAACAATATTCTGCATCATTAGTCATTAGGGACACGCAAATTAAATCCATAAAGGTTTATTACTACACACCAATTTAAATGGCTAAAATGATAAAGATCACACATACCAAGTGTCAGCAAGAATGTGGAGGGACTGGACGCCTCTAACATCTCTGGGGAGGATGTAAAATGGTATAATCACTTCCGTTAAGCATACACCTACCATATGATCCCCCCATCCCATGCCAGGCATCTGCTGAAGAGAAATGAAAGCATATGTCCATACAGAGACTTCTACACAAATGCTTACAGTAGCTTTGTTTGTAATAGCCCCAAACTGCAAACAATAAAAATGAATGAATAAAGATGAATGAATGCACAAACTATAGTACAGTCATAAAACAGAGTACTACTTAGCACTAAAAGTAAATGAATGATAAAAATAAATGAATGAAACTCAAAATCAGTATGCCGAATTTATAGAAAATAAAAACTACACCATAGTGACAGGCAGAAGGTCAGTGGTGGGAGAACAGGGCGGAGGAGTTACAAAAATAACTGAGGAAACTTTTGGAGGTGAAGAATACATACATTCATTGCCTTGACTACAGTGATGGTTTTGCGAGTGTGAACATGATTAAACATGTATTGAGTTGTACACTTTGTGCCAAAGATTAAGTATACAGTTTATTGCATTGTTTGTCTTTCAAAAATGTGTTACAATCTTTTTGTCTAATTTTTTTCTTGAATGATCTTCTGAAACATTTGTAGTATTCCATTGCTTTGGTTTAAATATTGAGAAAACCATAGTGTAGAGAAATGGGTACTCACAGGGGCCAAATGCTGAATCCTTCACTCTAACAAAAGAGGCCCTCTCAAAGATCCTGCTATAATCCAGGGAGACTGATCTATTTCACATCAAAGTCGCACAAAAGGAATTCTCTTCACGTCATACAAAGGTACTAGATGGGAAAAAGAGAGAAAGGGAGAGAGAGACAGACAGAGAGAGAGAGAGAGAGAGAGAGAATACAGCATGTCATTATTCCCAACCATGAAAACTCACCAGAAAATTGTTTCCACAGAGCAGATCTGAATTGTAACCTACAATTACAAAATGCACCTAAAACCTAGGAGGGCAATTCTATTTATGGGTGGAACACTGCAGGGCTGTAGGCACAGGAGTTAAGAGCAGAGATGGCTCAGGCAGTAGAGCAGTGAATACAAGCAGATGGACAGGACTCAGGGGAGGATTTTGGAAGAACAAGACAGAACATTCTAGAAAAGGAGAGAACCAAGCACAAAAAGAGAGTTGGCCATCTTCCTTCACTGTTTCATCTAACGATCTTCATAGTTCAGCTTGACACCTTCTCTTCACGATTTGATTGACGACTGTTTTTCTCCCCAGGAGTAGTATATATCTGGGGAAATGTCTGTTTGGGGAATGAGGGTAAGTTAACGGAGGAGTCGAAGGAAGACAGAAGGCAAGAGGCAATTAACGATTGTGCGAAGAAGAAGCGTAGTGTTCCACAGAAGACTTGACATGCAGAGTAGCAGCGTTCCAGGAATAAGTATTAAGTGTCTACACTGTACCGACGGTAAAGATGGAGCAGGGACTTGTCATTAGACTTGAAGAGACCAATGTGAAATGTCAGCACACATAGGAAATGACGTTATAAAGGAGTAGCAAAGGTCCCACGATAGAGAATGAGGCAGAGAGGGGCTCCTCTACCCTGAGGAAGCCCGCAGACCAGTGTCCCCGCACCCGGACTGTCAGTCCCTCACCAGGATGCAGAATGCCTTCACGCGTCTCCTCTTTTGTTTCCCCCCAGAACCCCGTGTACAACTGGAGTCCTAAAACCCAGGGCATCATCTTCAGTTCCATCTTCTATGGCATTCTCATCATCCAGATTCCTGCGGGATACTTGTCTGAAAAATACTCCGTCAGGAAAATATTTGGCTCTGCCTTATTCCTCAGCTCCCTATTTAGCCTGATCCTGCCGATGGCCGCTGAAGGCGGAGAAACGTGGATCATCGCATGCCGGGCCGCCCAGGGCGTCTCCCAGGTACCAAGATAATGCAGCAAGTGAACAAGGTTTAAATCCACAGAAAGCATCAGAGATCAGATGTCCTAATCCTTATAATTTCAGGGGACGGCATTTATAGCACAGCACACAATATGGGTCAAGTGGGCTCCTCCGTTGGAACGAGGCCGACTTACGTCCCTGAGTCTATCAGGTAATGACCTTTACCTAGAAGGTTCGAGTGCCTCTGCCATCTCACTGTACCTGGTTCTTCTGGAGCTGTGAGGGATGTGGGTTTTGAACTGTCCAGGGCTTTAAAGTTTGCCTTTAGAGATGTGGAAACTGGTTGGAATGAAGAAGAGACTTCTTTATCTCAACAGAGAGAGAGAGAGAAGCAAATATTTTATTCATTTCTTCTGCCCAGTGTTTTGCTCTACAAATGTATTTCACTGGAAATCGTTCATTGCTACCATGATGCTACATTATCTCTATGTTCAAATGCCCATGCTCCTTAGGCGTGTTCTTTGTGCTTTCTGATCAGGAGTCCTGCTGGGGTCCTTCATTGTTCTGCTCGTGACTGGGTTCATCTGCCGATCCCTGGGCTGGCCCATGGTCTTTTATATTTTTGGTGAGTGTCTATAAAATCCCAGTCATTATTCAGAATTGAAAAAAAATTTAAAAACCTGACTTATATGTAATAATTTATATAAAATTAATTATATTAAAAATCATGAATCTCTTCATTAATTTCACATTCCAAGCAGAACTATACATGTGTTCCTGGACCTAACCTCCACAATTCTATAATGTACAGATTCGTATCCTTATATGAAATTCTTGGAGAAGAGGATGACCAGAATAGATCATTTTTCAGATTCCAGAAAGATGATATGATGACTCTACTGTTTATATTAACACCCTACACGTGATCTAGAGTGCCATCTCCTACTCAGTCACATTTCTTTGATACAGAGAGAGAGAGAGAGAGTGGGAGAGGGGCAGAGAGAGATGGAGAGAGAATCCCAAGCAGGGATCAATCCCACACGGGGATCGATCCCACAAACCGTGAGATCACGACTGAGCTGAAATCAAGAGTCGGATGCTCAATCGATTGAGCCACCCAGGCTCCCCTTGCTGTGAGATTTTATGTTTATCTGGCTTGGCTAGAAGTTAGGTGTTGCTTACTGTTTGCAGTAGCTGTTCAGTTTCAGAGGCTACAATTTCCTCTTTGTTTTTGTGTTTTTATAGGCTCCTTAAATAAATTTGGAGACATGCAGTTTTTCTATTTGTATTCCTATTTACATAAGGGGAACCTACTGAGGGGTGGTAAGATGTGTGGGGCATAGAGTGTTCTATAGTCATAGGATTAGTCTCAACCTTCCAGTGAGCTATGCCTCTGGTCTTCTCCGTTTTCCACCCGTTAGGTGAGACGGGAAGGCCAGAGGGGTTGGAGGTAGGTACTTCCCATCCCTAAGGCTGGTTAGGATCTCATAAAAGTTTCCCTTGACAACAGGCTTTGCTAAGAACAGAATGTTCTAGACATAATTCAAACTGCTACTCTCCCTTTCCCCTGCTGTTAGGAGGTAGGAATTTTTCTTTGATCTTCACTGTGAATCTGGTCGGTCTCCTGGAGGTAAAACTCACAGTAAGCGTGAGGGTCCCTCTAGAACTCCTTCCCACCCCAGATTTTTTGCCTCCTAAATTTGTCCACACAGCCTATCACAATTAACCCTTTAATGGGTTTTCCTCCCCTGATACCGGCTCCCTTGCGGTTTTATGCTCAGGTCTCTCTTCCAGGGGGTTGTAATTCTCTGTAGCCACCTGTCTGTCTCTCCAATTTTGGGAGCAATAGCTTGCCTTATGACCTCTGTTCTCTAAGGGATCCAAGAAGAGCTGTTGACTTTTAGTCTGTTAAACATTTTTCTGGCCATGAGGATGGGAGGGGTGACTTCCAAGTTCCTTATGTGCTGGATCAGAAATCAGAAGTCTCTCTCCAGGTCACTCTGAAGTTATAGCAGTTAACTCAGGATGAGAAGACATGTTACATGCAAGTGGATTACCAATCAATAGCTTTATTTACAACTTCTAAACGTCGCCTTTTGCCCTGGGCCTCACGAATGTTAGAGCTGGCCAAACCTCCAGGCCCATAAGTCAAGTGGAAGTTCTTCGGTCCACATCAGACCTGAGCCCTCAGTCATGTCCAGCGGGCCTCGGCCTGGCCCCTGCTCAGTCTTCTGCAGACTTTTGCTCTTCTCCTTGCCGTGGACCCTTGTCCTTCGAAGCTCTGCCCCAGACTACTCCTCAAAGACCGTGGTCCTTGCCTACAAACATAATTCATGCTAGGGGTCAGTGACCACTTACCAGCCACACGTCCCGCACAAGCAAGCTGGCCTTTCTGCACATCAATATTCTCATTTTGAAAACGAGCTGACAGCACCAGAGGAAGTTTCTGCGTGTTGAAAATGTTATATAGAAATGTCTGTATCACACATGTGTTAGCTGTTCGCTTCTCTCCACTTCTGTCTCACCTTGGGATTAGGTCCCCAGGCCACAGAATGAGGTGGGAATTGTATATTGTAAATATGCTGTAACATTTTTTTTAATGTTTGTTTACTTTTGAGAGAGAGAGGCAGAGCATGGGCAGGAGAGGGGCAGAGAGAGGGAGACACAGAATCGGAAGCAGGCTCCAGGCTCTGAGCTGTCAGCACAGAGCCTGATGCAGGGCTTGAACTCGTGAACCGTGAGATCATGACCTGAGCCCAAGTGGGATGCTTAACTGACTGAGCCACCCAGGTGCCCCTGTAAACAGTGTTAATGTTGCTGAAACAGTGTTGTAAAGGTGTGAGATCTTACCACGGCTCCAGGTTTCCATGTGGTCTGATCCTATCACCCGTCATCCTCATTATCCAGATGTCCCCCCTCCCCTCGCTTCCTCTCCAGTCACACTAGCCTAGCCTTATATCCTAAGGCTTTGGTGCTCTCTGCTCCCGCTCCCTGGAGTGTTCTTGCCCCACATCCGTGCTCCAGCCTCCACGGAGCATGACACGCCTCACCTCCTCCCCAGCAATGTCTCCCCACTGCTCTTGCCACTGACATTTAACACGTTTTACCTCTTTACTTTCTATGCTCTCTTTTCTTACCCACTAGAAATTAAACTGCACCAAGACAGAAATTTCTGTCTGCTTCACCCACTGCCGCATCCCCAGGACCTAGAATAGTGAAGGACACATAAGGAGCATTTAATCACTATTTGTCAAAGAATGAAGGCACTTCTGGAAGACAGACTGATGGGCACAACACCCCCTGTCCTAACAGAGGATTCCTAATGGAAGTCATTAGTACAAAACACTCGAAAACAACAAATCATTTGGCAAAGTCACGGAGGACTGTGTAATCCCTCAGGCCTGGACTGTGTCTCGGAGCGTGGCCAAGAGCCAATCTCCCAAAGCCAGGTGATTGTCAAGCCCTTTGAGGACTTGGCTGTGCCCTCTTCTCAGGGTGGAGCACATCAGGGAGGGGCAGGGGTGAGGGTCTACGAGCAGGGAGGCCCCTCTCATGAGCGGAGGGGTACAGAGGCTCAGTCAGAGAGGCCAGAGGGCTTCCTGCCCTTTCTGCAAAATCCAGCAGCCTTAGATACAGAGAGGGTCACCAAAAACAAGCCTTGTTGTAACGTTGTAAAGAAGAAAGGAGGTCCAGGACCGATAATGAAAACTGCCAGTGTGGGAAGGACCCTATGGACAGAAGTAATTTCAGTTCTAACCTGTCCTGCTTTGGTAGGTGCCTGTGGCTGTGGCGTAAGCCTTCTCTGGTTCCTTCTGTTCTACGACGACCCCAAGACCCACCCGTGCATAAGCGTCAGCGAGCGGAACTACATTGTGTCTTCCCTCAATCAGGAGCAGGTAGGACACAGCCGCCCCGGTGCCAGCTCCCAGATCCCATGCCGGAAGAGACTGCATGCCAGCTTCTCCTAAGGTGCTAACAGTTCATGTTCGTCTGTCTGTTTGTTTGTTCCCAGAGCAGCTCAAGTTCACGGCCCCTGCCGATCAAGGCCATGATCAAGTCTCTCCCACTCTGGGCCATTGTTGTTGGTTCTTTTGGTTTTCACTGGACAAATACCATCATGCTCTTCTACACGCCGACGTTTGTCCACTCCAAGCTTCACGTGAATATAAAAGAGGTAAGTATTCCTTTGTTCTCCTTTTAACTTGATGAAATTTCGCATGACGCCACCCCTGGCTCTTGGCCGCTCTACACTGTCTGGCCAATGCTCTGCGCCTGGGGACTCACTGCTCCCAATTTTAGTGTCAACCTTTCCTGGAACAAAAGGCGGAGGCACAGTTTCTGGCCTCCACAAAACACACTCCTGTTCCCGCAGTGCCTTGCCGCCATTCACGCCCTAACGTAATACTGAAGGGTCAGCATCATCGTTCCCTACAGGGACTGCTCCTTCCCTGCCACCCTGCCCAGCTCACACCCAACCTGTCTCCTGGGATAAGGCAGTGAGTCCTGGGTTGAGAACCCATGACTCAGGTCTTGCTTTGAAAGGATAGGCACCCTCACTGCTTGTCTGATTCGGAGAATCACTGATGCCTGGAACTTACGTTTGATGCCATGGTAACCAGAAAACCTGACTCCTATAGAAATGGAATGCCCAGAGTGGCATTCTGCAGTGCACGTCCAGGACCCCAGCCTAGGGGCCAACGTGACAGTGAGGTCATTTAAGCTCTTTCTGATTCAGTGTTGCCTCTACGAGACCATAGAGGGGTTGATAGGATTAATAGCAGCGTCCCAAATAAGCACCCGAAGAATGTTTGTCATTGTTATCTTCACTGTTTCTCCCCAGAGTCAGCTTTCTCCATTCCAAGTGTAGTCTTCATGTCTATTATCCAGAACTTTCAGTTCCCATGATACTAAAAATAGAAAACTAGACATACTGTGATGACTATTTACATATTTACTTATTTATTTATCTTAAAGGGAGAGAGAGAGAGAAAGAGCACACAAGTGGGAGAGAAGGGCAGAGGGAGAGAGAGAATCCCAGAAAGGCTCCACGCTTCGCGCAGAGCACAACGAGGGACTCGATCCCACAACCCTGGGTTCATGACCTGAGCCTAAATCAAGGGTCAGACACTCAACTGACTGAGCCCCCCAGGCACCCTGTGACAACTGTTTTGACCTCAAAACTATTTTCCTCTTTCTTTTGGGCGGTGTGGCCTCAAATCGGAATTCTGGGGTTGCATGGTGATGGGTTCTCGTAAGGTGGTCCCAGCGTTCAGTGTGGGGACGGCTCTCTCTCCCACCCCCGCCCTCACAAAAACATTTCCTCCTCAGAACGGGCTGCTGTCGGCCCTCCCCTATTTGTTTGCCTGGAGCTTTGGCATCCTCGCTGGTCACACTTCAGACTTCTTCCTGTCCAGGAACATTCTCCGCTTAAATACCATCCGGAAACTCTTCAACACACTAGGTAAGGAACAGCCAGGATGTCCAGCACTTGGAGTTACTTCCCACCACCTTCGAGACGCCCTAACTGTGTCATCCGCCTCGCTCCCCAGGGCTTCTCCTGCCTCCCTTCTTCGGTCTGTGCCTGATGTACCTGAGTTTCAGCTTCTACAGCACCGTCATTTTCCTGATACTCACTGCTTCCACAGGAAGCTTCTGTATGGCTGGGCTACTTATAAATGGCATGGATATCGCTCCCAGGTATGGTTGCAAACATCTCTTTCATGTATTCAGGCTCTCAAGAGTGTTTTAAGATGTCCACTATTTTGGAGTTCATGGTAAGCAGGCCAAAATGCTTCCTGAAGAAGCATCAATGGAGTTCAGACATATGCCGGAAGTCATGATTATGTACCTAATGATATATTAATGTTTATAACTCTTATGTAGACAAAGTGTTGCCCAGTGACTCAGAGCACAGATTCTAAAGTCGGAAGGTTTGCTTTCAATAACGCCATGAACACTTTGCTCAAGCAAATTGCTTCCCCTGCCTGTCCCTGTTTCACACCTACACACCGGGGGCAATTAGAGAATGCTTACCTCACAGGGTTATGAGACGATTAAATAAGTTAACAGAGGTCAAATGCTCAGAAGAGCGCCTGAGCGAAGACCATATAAAGGTTAGTTGCTACATTGCCTTTGTTGGTGTATACACGTATATACATTATGAATCTTCATGACAACCCCCAAGTTAGTAAAAATACTTATTTAATAACTAAGGGAACTGAGGGTCCGATACTTGTCAGCCTAAGATCTCAGCACTGGTTTGGGATTTTACTTAGGGTTTTAATCCAGATCTGTCCAGCAAGATCTTTTGCTCCCTTTACTGTTCTGCCTTTTTAATTTAATTTTATTTTTTATTAAAAATTTAAAAAATGGTTATGTATTTTTGAGAGGGAGAGAGAGTGTGAGCAAGGGAGGGAGGGCACAGAGAGAGATAGGTTCTAGGCTCTGCACTGTCAGCACAGAGCCTGATGTGGGGCTCGAACTCATAAGCTGTGAGATCATGACTTGAGCCGAAGTTGGATGTTTAACTGACTGAGCCACCCAGGTGCCCCCCTTTTAGTAATTTTTCACTGGGTGGATTGTGTACCTTGAATTTCTCTCCATGTCAAAATCTTATTTGGGCTCTATTAAATCATAGTATGTCAAAATACGAAATCGATAAAACTCAAAGTCTACCTCAGTGAATATTTAAACCTCCCAAATGCTTTTTACCACAGACTGTTGCAGCTCAGGAACGAGTGAGTTTAGAGCAGATTGTTGTCTAGAAAACTTTCCTGCGTCAGAGCAACGTCAAGGTTGTTTTCATTCCCCATACCAGACACCTCCGAATGGCAGGAGGACGAGAGCATAACACGTTCCTCCCCCGGCCCCTCTCGCCTCAGAAGAACGGCTCCATCCTATGGATGAGACCTGGTTTTCAGAGGAATTGTCAAGGCATTCAGGATTCCTGACACGGAGCAGTCTGTTTATCTCTCCAACTACGGATCAAATCACCTCTGTTAGTAAAAATAGGCCACATCCTTTCCCATAGCCACAGCATACTAAAGACTTCAGTGTCTGAAAGGAGAACACAGCCATCAGCGATGTCATAGTTACCAAATGTATCATAGGATAAACATAAAGAAAACTGCTCCTGGACTTGTCATAGTAAAATCACCCAACTAGAAAGGCAGGGAGGGAGGAGAGAGATCTCTTAAAAACAGCCAAATGCAAAAGGCACGTTGCTTTCAAAGAAGAAATGATAAGACTGGCAGCTGCCTTCTCAACGGACACCGTGAAAGGTAGAAGCCAATCTCGAATATGTAAAAAAAAATGAAAAAAAAATCACTGTTAAGTAGAAATCTACATTCATCAAAAAGTTTCCTCAAGAATTACGGTCATATAAAAATATTTTCAGGCAAATTATGAGAATTCATCAGCAATAAACACCCATTGAAAACTTATTAAATGGGAATTCTTTGGACAGAAGAAAAATAATCACAGATTAAGCATAGAAATATAGGAACAAGGGGAGCCTCAGTGGCTCAGTCGGTTAATTGTCTGACTTTAGCTCAGGTCATGATCTCATGGTCTGTGAGTTCGGGCCCCGTGTTGGGCTCTGTGCTAACGTCTCAGAGCCTGGATCCTGCTTCAGATTCTGTGTCTTCTTCTCTCTCTGCCCCTCCCCTGCTCATACTCTGTCTCTCTCTCAGAGATAAATAAACATTAAAAATAAAAAGAAATACAGGAACAAATAAAGAGACATAAAGAGAAAAATATAGAATAAATCTGATAATTACTGAACTCACAAAATGAAGATAATATCATTAGAATATCAAAATATGTAAATTAAAATGCACAACAATAAATAGCACAACAGATAAAAAGGCATAAATGAATATGTGTTCTAAGATGCTTTCATTAATGGGAATTTGCAAATATATTAATTTACATTAAACTAAAATAAGTCAAGAATATATATTTTAATCCCTAGGGTAACTATTGGATGATAATAAAAGTGTAAAGGGAATATTTTAAAAACAATGAAAAAGAAATAAAGAATGAAGTTTAAAAAGGAACATAAAATTGATGGGAAAAAGAGAATGATGATCAGTTTAAGTCAAATGTATCAGAAAAACATAAAACATAAAAGGACTATATCTTCCAAATTAGCTTAAACTAGATTAAAATTAAAAAGAACCCAAAATATAATAGATTAAAACCAAAATAAAGGAAAACAGACCAGCCAAATTAGACTTTAAGTCAAGATGCATTACTAGAGATAAGAATTTTTAAAAATTACTTTAATTCACTAGAAGATATAGTTTTCTAAGTTTCTATGCACCTAACATGTTCCAACTGCAAAGCAAAATTTGAGAAAGCTGTTCAGCTTCCACATATGACTGAGCAGCAGGGGATGACTGACATTCCAGGTGGGAAAAATATGACAAGGCTAAATAAAGTACCACAAGTAGGGACGCCTGGCTGGCTTAGTCGGTAGAGTGTGCAACTCTTGATCTCGGGGTTGTAGGTTGGACCCCTAAGTAGGGTGTAGAGATTACTTTAAAAAGATCTTAACAAAATAAACACACCTCAAAGTATTAACTAAAAGACAGCAGCCAATAAGACCAAAGATACAAGACGCTGGTGCCTCTGAGGTGAGCGGACTATTCCTGCGACTTTTTCCTTGGGGCCACCTGCCAATCGGCAAATGGCTGATAATCCAGGTTGGGCCCTGGGACCAGGCTGCCACTCTAGATAGAGAAATTAGCCAAGCATTCCAGTTGCATGGGCTGGAGCGACAGCACTGGAAATTAAGAGAACTTAAACATAAAGTCCATTTCTCTCCTTGAGATATTTGTTGAATTCTGAAGTTTGAGGAGACAAGTGGCAGAATTTCCTAAACTACCTGTACTAAGGTGACAAGATCTACCAAAGCCTGGAGGGAGCTGACTGAATATACTGAACTCTCTGTTTAACAATACCGAGTCCAATACCTAGGGTGGGGACCAGAGGTAAACTGAATCTTAGCAAAATTGAGACCTAACCTCATCTTAGTTCATTCCCTTGTTAGATTTGTGATCCATTCCCTCCCCTCCAAATCTATTAAAGGAAAGGATGAATCTTTTCTCTCCAAGTATGACATATTCTTAGAGTCCCTATAGCTCGTATTCACAATGTCCAGCATTTAATAAAAAATTACTAGGCATGACAAGGAATAGGGCCATGTGATCTATAACTATAACATGCATCAGAAATAGTCCTACAACTGATACAGATATTGAAGTTATCAGTAAGAAAAACTTCGCAATAGTTATGATTAATATACCCAAGAAACCAGGGGAAAAGCTCAAGAAAAGAGATGAAAGGATAAGGAGTTTGACCAGCATTGGAATTGATAAAAACAACCAAATGGAAGTTCCTAAAGCTAAAAAAGAAAATGTCTGCAATTAAAATCTTAATAGATATGTTTAATGACAAACTAGCCACAAGAGAAGACAAGAGGAGGAGAAGAAATAGGAAGGCATATCAAAAGAAATGTCCACATTGAAATAAAAAAAAGAATAGAGAATAAACAGAAATGTGGAATGAAGTATAAAGGCTAACAAATCTGTACTTGAGTCTCAGAAGGAAAGGAGAGGTAAAATGTGATATAAGCCATATTCTATGAGAAAACAGCCCCAAATAATATGAAACTAATGAAAGACAGTAAACTACACACACACAGAGCTCTGTGAATTTCAACCATGTGAAATGAAAATTATAATATATAGTAAGAATGCCAAAAAACAAAGACAAAGAAAAAAGTCTTAAAAGGAACTAGAGAGAAAAGGCATGTTACCTTCAAGCAGTACAGTAGTCAGCCTGACATCTGGTTTCAGTAGAAGCCATATGAGCTCTACAAAGTGCCAAAAAACAAATAAATGTCAACCTAGAATTTTATGCCCTGTGGAAATACTCTTCGAAAGTCAAAGCAAAATAAAAATATTTTCAGACAAACAGAGAAATTGTCACCAGTGGATCTTCACTAAAAGAGATACTAAAAGAAAATTTTCAGGTAAAAAGAAATTATCCCTATTGAAACCTGCTTATGCCAGAAGGACTTAGGAGCAGTTAAAGAGGGTAAATATGTGTGTAATTTTATAGACTATTGATTTGCAAAACGGTAGAGACTACCTTGTGAGTTGAAATGCATATCAAAACAAATTGCATTAAGGAATTAAAATACAGGATGCAATAATGCAAAGAGGGAGATACACAGAAATGTTAAAATATTAAAATCTTACAAATGTTCTAAGCTTCTGGTGTTATAGAGAAAAGAGTAAAAGTATAATTCATAATAAGCTTGAGTAAAAAGGACATGCTATAATATCTTCAATGCTTGTAAACAACAGTGAAAAAATGTCAGAGAAGGAAAAACAAAATAAAACAGATGAATCCAGAAGAAAGAAAAAGTGGAAAGTGAAAGAGGAGGTCAAAAAGAAAATAAATAGTGAACAGATAAAGACAATTACAAGTATATCAGTTATTATGTGAAACCAATATGGATGAAATATTCCAAATAAGTATCAAAAATTGTCAAGCTTAGTAATAAAGGAAATCGCAGCCTACTACAAACAAAGACACACAATAAACATGAGGACATAGCACGGATGCAGTTAAAGGATAGAGAGAGGTATCCCAAGCAAATATTAACCAAAAGAAACCTGAAACAACTATGCTGGTACCAGAAAAAAAATGAAACACTACTAGAAATAAAGTGTTAGTTCACAATGGTGAAGAGAAAAATATCAGAATTATACCTCTGTTTGAATCTGAGGAGCCTGGCTAGAGGTTTATCGATTTTGTTTATTTTTTCAAAGAACCAACTCTTGGTTTCATTGATCTGCTCGACTGTTCTTTTGGATTCTATATTGTTTATTTCTGCCCTGATCTTTATTATTTCTTTTCTTCTGCTGGGTTTGGGGTGCTCTTGCTGCTTCCCTTCTAGTTCCAGTAGGTGCTCTGTTAAA
>NC_043706.1:3780666-3834688 GCF_006229205.1 Suricata suricatta
ACTGCCTTGAAAAGATGTGAGTTCTTTGTGTACCATCTTTCATTTATGCATGTGAGAGGGTTTTCTTTTCTTAATATTTTTACATTGTAGTACTTGTTTTCCTTGTTGGGGTGTTTGCTTATTTAATACATTCCGTCAAGGACAGAAATTACATGCTGGTTTTTTTTTTCCCATAGGAAGTGTGTCTTGGGGTATTCCCTTATTATTTTCTTTACTTTTTTTTTCCCTCTTCTTTTTTTGGTGGTGGGGGTGGTTATGTTTAAATGAACTTGCTTTTACAACACCAAAGACTTAATCATCCATTTCCTACATAAAAGGCGTGTGGGGACAGCCCAGGACCTGGGGCTGTGGGGACAGACCAGGTGAATGCAGAGCCCTTCAATTCTGGACTGACCCTACGCCACTTCCTAGTACCAATAACATCACTGTCTGAATTCCTCAACTGTGTTTATAGATTTCTCGATCCTGCTGGCTTTCACTCGACTATGGTCTCATTTTCTCAATCTCTTACTGTTTTTGTTTTTTTTTTTATTGTGAAAGCCAACCTTTCTGACTCTATACTGCAACCAGAAAGTTACTTATATCGACCTGCTTTTTTGACATTTTAATGGACTTTGAGGAGGAAAAATTCTGGAAATTGGCAGTAGGCTCTCCTCATCTCATCGGGCTGGCTTTCTCTGCAGCATTCGTGTGACTTTACACCTGTGTCTTGTTGCTTTTCACAGTTATTACGGATTTCTTAAGGCAGTGACGTCTGTCATTGGAATGGTTGGAGGGCTGGTTTCCTCTATTCTGTGTGGAATGATCCTGAATGAGGTAAGGAGCATCCAGACATGCGCGGTTACTTTTCGAATATTAATTGCACAGAGAAAGAAGGTAATGTACATACAAACAACTGTCGAGGTGACATCAGCCGGCGCGGAGTAATGACGTATTCTGTCACTCCTTAAGGTGAGAAATGAGAAAACGATGCTCATTCTTACACTATTTATCAACTTTTTTTTAACATTGTACTGGAATTTCTAGACACTGTTTTAAAAGGAAAGAAAAATAAGAATTAGAAAGAATAAAATAAGGCCTCAGCTTTTCAATGATTTTATAATCATTCACTTAGGAAAACCAACACAGTCGATACAAAATAGAAAATGGAAAAAAGTAAGAATAGAGTTCAGTAAGTTTGCTCAAAATCAAATCAACACACTTAAATAGCATTTACAAATACCAGAAATGTTATCTAGGAAAAACAAATATATAAATAAAATGCTATTCACATGACTAACAAAAGGAATTGAATTGGAATTAGAATACACCCCAAAATATGCAAGACCATAGTGGAGAGATTTTTTTATTTTTTTAATTAAAAAAATTTTTTTATGTTCTTTTATTTATTTTTGAGAGACAGAGAGAGACAGCGCGAACAGGGGAGGGTCAGGGAGAGGGAGACACAGAATCCCAAGCAGGCTCCAGGCTCTGAGCTGTCAGCACAGAGCCCAATGTGGGGCTCAAACCCACCCATTAGATCATGACCTGAGCCCAAGCGGGACGCTTAACCAACTGAGCCACCCAGGGGCCCCGGAGAGATTTTTTTTCTAAATATTGACTTTATAGAGGCGCCTGGGTGGCTCAGTTGGTTAAACATCCAACTTTGGCTCAGGTCATGATCTCACCATTGTGGGTTCAAGCCCCCATGTTGGGCTCTGTGCTGACAGCTCGGAGCCTAGAGCCTGCTTCAGATTCTGTGTCTCCCTCTCTTTCTGACCCTCCCCTGTTCATACTCTCTCCCTCTCTCTCTCTCAAAAATAAATAAAATTAAAAAATTTGTTTAAATACTGTCTTTATAAAACACTATTAATAATACAACATGTACAGTTATAAGTAAAAACAAGACAGAGCTAAAGTATAAGAAAAAATAGTTAAATAATCAAAGAGACACTGATGGGAAACTAAAAGCTCAATATATTTTAATGAGAGCGTATTAATTCAGAGACTATAGGACTCTTCTAGGACTTAACAAAATCTTTAAGTGTACATTATAGTATTAGTTAAGAGTGCTGTCGGGGCGCCTGGGTGGCTCCGTCGGTTAAGCATCCGCATCCGGCTTCAGCTCCGGTCATGAGCTCACGGTTCTGGGTTCGAGCCCCACGTCGGGCTCTGTGCTAACAGCTCAGAGCCTGGAGCCTGCTTCGGATTCTGTATCTCCCTTTGTCTCTGACCCTCTCCTGCTCGCACTGTCTCTCTCTCTCTCAAAAATAAATAAAAATTTTTTTTTAAAAAAGAGTGCTGTTAACTACGTGTACAGTGTTGTGCATCTTTAGAACTTGTCTCTCGCATGACTGACACTTTTTCCTCACTGAACAACTCCCTGTTTTCCCCTCTTCCTGGTCCTTCTGTTTTCTTTAAATATAGGGAGTAAGGTGACCTTTTTATTTGGCATATGAGTCAAAATTTCAAGGGTAACCATTCAAAAGAGGCAGAATGTGAAACTTTTAAGCCAGGATAAAGGAGGAAAATGCAGTGGGGGAAAAAAATAAAAGCAAAACCCCCTCAATTTGAAAGAAGAAATGATGTGTAGGGGGTGAGTAAGAATATAAGTAAGACATAGGACAGATTGAAGACACAGAGATTTAGTAATAAATACAAAGAAAAAAACACAGAAAAGGTAGCAAATAAATGGAAATAACCTCTGTGGTTAAAGGACAAACTTTTTAAGACTGGATTAAAAACTCAATCCATTCATACATTCATAGCCATTTATATATAAGATACCTACCTAGAATAAAGAGACAGGAATATTGGAAGTTGTAAGGATGCATAAAAAAGAATGAAGAAAACATTAACCAAAGAGAGGTGGTATTATTATATGATCAGGCCCAAAGTTTTCTTTAAGCAAAAACAGGTTTTTTTGTCTTTATTTTATTTTGAGAGACAGAGAGTGTTTGGGGGAGGGGCAGAGAGAGAGGGAAATAAAGATCTGAAGCAGGCTCCAGGCTCTGTGCTGACAGCTCGAACCCACAGACTGTGAGATCATGACCTGGGCCTAAGGCAGAGGCTCATTCGACTTAGCCCCCCAGGCGCCCCCGGTAGAAACAATTGAGAGTCAGCCACTTAGCTGTTTTGACTATGTATTTCTCTGGCAAACTATCTTACTCAGCTACTAGAAGTAGCTGTGTGACCCAGAAACATTTCTGACTCTAATACTTGGTATCTCCAGTTATAACTGGCCAAAATGACCTAAAATCGTCACGTGCTTAGGGTTTACTGACTCTGAGCATGCAGGCAAGTATCAGATGCTCATGTCAACCCATGGAAGCTCTTAGTACCATTATACGCCGACCCTTTGAAATTAGGAAAAACAAAAACGTGTTTGCTATCTATCTTAGTCTGCAGCGAAATGCTAGCAAACCCTATTATTCAAGAAAAGTAAGTTACAGGTATATAGAGTGTAAATGCAGAGCAACAAAATAACATTATATACACAGAATAGATTGTTCTCATGGGGGAGAAAAGATCAAAGTCAGTATATTGTGGAAAAATCTAAAGCTCAGTATCAACCAATATTACAAAATTCCTGAACAATCACACAAAGTCCTGTAGGACAAAAACTGCACATCTCATAAACAACATCAGTGAAAATACATGAAGAAAGAGGCACATCAAGTTTCCATGCTGGACTTCTAGTCCAAATCACAAGGAATTCTATTAACATCAAATCATTGTGAACTTTATTATTTATCGTTAAATTTCTGGGCATGTCTCACTCCTTTTCTTGACTTTGCCAATGACCTGTCAAGTGTGACATGTTTTAATTAGTTTAATTAAATATACTTAATGTCTAGTTTGGAAACATATTGGTTTATTTTCTCAGTGTCTACTCCTAATTATATTTTAAATAAAACTGATGATGATTTGGTCAAGTTGTGAAAAAAATACATTCTGGATGATAACGCTTCATTTCAAACCAAGAGCATGGAGCTATTTTTTTAAAAAAACAGTGGCAAAGCCACTTGTAGAAAAATACATTATATATTCAACTACATAAAACTTAATTTTGACTGATAAAAAAGTTAGAAAGCAAAATGGTAAAACAGATCTCAAATGTAGTTAAAATTCAATGTCATCTTTGAATATAGATACAAAAATGAAATAAATTACCCGTGCCGAAAATCCACCAGCAGATTAAAAATATGCCTGTGAGTCCGTGATTCAGTCAGCCATTTTCTATGAAAGTTAAAGTGGCTGAATATTACAGGATCTATTAATGAAACTGATCGTATTAGAGGCTTACAGAAAAAATGTGGTATAAAGAAAAGGTATTTGATAAAGTGTATTTAAAAGTACTCAAATTTTTAGCAGCAAAAAGTGAAAAACGACTAAATATAAAGAAATAAGGGATGTTTTGGGGGTCTTGGGTGGCTCAGTAGCTTAATTGTCCAACTTCAGCTCAGGTCATGATCTCGGGCTTTGTGGGTTTGGGCCCTGCATCGGGCTCTGTGCTGCCGGCTTAGACCCTAGAGCCTGCTGTGGATTCTGGGTGTCTCTCTCCCTCTGTCCCTCCCTCTCCCCTCCTCTCTCTTTCAAAAACAAATAAACATTAAAAAACTTTTTTTAATTAAAATAGTGGGGGGCACCTGGGTGGCTCAGTCAGTTAAGCATCCGGTTTCAGCTCAGGTCATGGTCTCATGGTTCCTGGGTTCGAGCCCTGCGTCGGGCCCTGTGCTGACAGCTAGGGGGAGGAAATTCTGTGTCTCCCTCTCTCTCTGACCCTCCCCTGCTCACGCTGTCTCTCTCTGTATCTCAAAAATAAAATAAAATATATTTTTAAAATTATAAAAAGAAATAAGGGATGTTTGATAAAGTTTATAAATCTAGACTCTCAATTACTAATCAGTCAGAAAAGGTTCTGATACAGTTGAATATTTCTTGACATGCAAATGTGTTTATATATATTTTCTAAACATGGTTATATTTCTAAATAAAAAACATATGGATTCTTGGCTTGGGCAAGAATTATGTCCATCATAACGCCAATTGTATATATGAAAAATTACATGCACATAGACATAAATCAAAAAAGGAGAAAGATACATGGTATTTATCTTTGTAGAGTGAGATTATAAATTTTTTTGTTCCTTGTGAGTCTGCTTTTCCATGTCGGTTCAGGGACCCATGCCGCTGGTTTTACACGACTTTGGAAGTGTTACAGCGCACCTGGAGCCCATGAACTTCTAATTACTTTGCACTATAATCCCCAGGATCCGGAATCTGCCTGGTTTAAAATTTTCATCCTGACAGCAGGCGTTAATGTGATGAGCCTAGTTTTCTGTCTCATATTTGGGAAAGCGGAAATTCAGGACTGGGCTAAAGACCGACAGGAACACACACGCCTCTGAAGGTAAGAAGTGATCGGCCTTGAGGTCTGATTTCCGAAGTGAGGGTGCGGGAGAGGGCGGGGTTGAGGGTCCCCCTGAGCAGACAGTGGGGCTGGGCGGGCGGCCAGTTTCGGTTTGCAGGGAGACTGGGACCATGTAAAGTCTAAACTCCCTGATGTTGGGAGAGTGACAGCCCGCAGCCCAGAAGAGGTGTCGCTCTGAGATTCTGGGGAACCAGAGGGGCTGGGACATAAGTACTTGGGAGCCAGGCCTTTCTAACATCCAGGGTGAGGAAGGGAAGGGGCACTTGCAAGGGGCACCGGGCAGGAAGAGCATGTGGTATCAGCCCCCCAGGCCCCCGGAAATGTAACCAAGGGATCAGATTACATAAGGTCTAGAATTTACTGAGGGGTCTGACGAGAGGTACCTTAAAGGTGACCCTGACTAGGAGGAATGATGGAGACTAAGGGCACATTCAAATTCAAAGTGTCTGATACTGTGTCTTTCTTCTCTAAACTCTGTCAGCGGTGAATAAAGAGTAGACATATGTCTTTATAGAATTATTTCCCCTAATGCATAAATAAGAATTGATATATGTAGGGTATCTTCACTGTGAAAACCCCAATGAATTATGGGATCTGTTTTTGGTTTTGGTTTTGGTTTTGGTTTTTGTCTCAACAGTGGTGAATGTCGCAAAGGGAGGTCCAGACATGCCGTGTGCATCCCGTTGCAAGCACCCCCCACCACCAGGGGCTTGCTGGACACATCAACTGAGTACGATCAAGCCTGTAAATAAAAGAGGTTATTTTGCAAGGAAGACTGAGATGCGAGAATGCAGAATGCATTGAACAAAATCCTAAGGACATCGTCAGCAAATCCAAACTGGAAATGTTACAAGTCAAAGCCTTATTAGATTTTTTAACAGATAAATTATAAAGAAAAAGAGACAGAAGGAGGAGCCTCTTGATTAAAGGCAACTTTAAAAGCATTAAATTTTTTAAAACTGGCAACACTATGGGGGGGGCTAGGTGACATGGGTGACAAATCTGTAAGGACAGGCAGAGGAGACATTGTTTTAAATGTCAGGGTAGTTATCACTTTTAAGGGGAGGGAGACGCAATTAGCATTGACCACATGGAAAACTTCGGGGGTTCCGGCAATGTTCTACTCTTCTGTCCACGGTGGTGATTAAAAGGGTGTTCACGGAGTTACACATTTGCTTCAGGCAGTTTTCTCTACTTGTGTTTTACAGGGAAGGACGGAGGATGGAAGGGGAGGGGGAGGAGGAGGGAGGGAAGGGGGAGGGGGAGGAGCAGGGGAAGGAGGGAATGTGAGGGGATGAAACATAGACGGAGAAAAGACAGCACTGTAAGAGGGAGCAGATCGATGCCAGTCCCTGCGGGGGAGAGTGGATGGTCTGTCTGTCTGAGAATTAGGTGCAGTAATACGGAAGCCGATGACACCCAATCATGCAGTTTCACACCCTGGGAGAGAAGGTCACATGCACAGTGAAAGTGTTTGAGTCACCCAGAGGGGAGGAGCCCCAAGCACAGTGCAGGCATCCACCTTGGATGTAACCTAGAGTTAACCCCCCCCAGTGGCCCGGAGAAGGTGGGATTCATGGGCACCCAGGCGGCGGGCCAGCACATGGGTCGGCAAAAAGTACATGATTGTGCAAAAAGCACTGAGATTCTCACTCAAGACGACGGATTTCAGAGAGAGCAAAAGAAAGGAATCGACACTGGAAAAGGGAGAAACTCAGGTTATGGGTAAATGGCAAGATGGCTTCCCTAGAAAAATGGAAGAGGGTTGACCAGAAAGCTACAGAAACAGTAAACACGTGAAGTAACTTTCCTGACCAGCCATTAATACAGAAATAAACTTTTTCACATTAAGTGATAATGACTGGTTAGCAAATTTAGAAAGAAATGATCCAAATGACAGTTGGAGGGAAATGGTGGGTTTCCATCAAAAATTCAATGGGCTCAGTATTGTCAGCAGTGGGAGTTTCCATAAATCACAAACATTCATCAAGATGCCTTTATATGCGAGGTTGCTGATTAAAAATGGCAAAACTCTGGATCTGAATTAAACGTGTCTTCATTAATAAATTTTGCGTAAGTGAATGAAATATAACCAGAAGCCAAAAAACATGGGAGCTCACACAAATATCTTAATATAGAAACTACTGAGGCTGTCCTGATGAATAAGCACGTAACAGCGCTAGGAGATACTCCGTATCTGTCAGCGAAGGTGTTCGCAAAGGTTTATCCTCTATTTCCAAGATATGGAGCCCGGCAAAGTAAATAATCATGTTACTTTATTCAGACCCCCAAATCTTACTTGTTTCTACATAGTTGACCTATTAAATAAAATCTGCAAGGCATACTGACGTTTTCCATTATTATTTCTTTTAATTTCCATTTATGTCCAGTTAAAAAAAATGTTAATGTTTATTTATTTTGAGAGAGATAGAGAAAGGGAGAGGCAGAAAGAGAGGGGATCCCAAGCAGGCTCTGTGCTGTCAGCACAGAGCCCAACATGGGGCTCGACACACAAATCGTGACATCATGACCTGAGCTGAGGTCAAAGGTCAGATGCTTAACCGACTGAGCCACCAGGCGCCCCTCCGAGCAGGTTTTATTGAACATCCTGATGTTATATTATAATATCAAAAAAGATTTGGTAAGTGTATCTCCACTAGAAACTTAACTTTGATTTTCTAAAATTATCTAAAATGATTGCACCCTTGTGTGTGCTTGCTTCAGATTCTCGGGAATACAGTTCCGTCACCTTTACATCCTACCTTTCTGAGTCATTTCACTTAATCTGTGTGTCTTACAAGTATTTCCCCCACTCTGAGCGCGGTCTCCTTTGTAGGGATGCGTTGGACCCAACAGCCTTTGTTATTGCTACAAATACGCTTCATTTTCGTCACTGTATTTTATATTCCCCTGAAACCATGTCCTCCTTATCTCTGGGGGCCACCTCCTCTTGCCCCCACGCCCCCTAATAATTCAGAAGGTGTAGGGAATATTTCAAGTGTTGATTGTGGTTATAGGCTCTGATGAAAAATGTGTCTATTTTTCACTAGCATGTAATAGTCTTTTGCTCCCTTCTTTCCCCCTCCAAAATATCTCTCACACCTAGGACTTTTCTAGTAATTTCCTCCTGCTAGGGCGGCATCTCTCTGAGCACGCCATTCCCCAAACACAGCATAGGTGGAGCTCCCTGTTCACCTCGGTGGCCTTGCATCTTCCCGTCTCCCTCTGACTCTACCAACAGGAATCCAAGGCTGGCGGCAGACTTGAATCTCCTGAAAGCTTTTTATTTGATTTTTGATTTTTATTCATTTTTATTATTTTCTACTTTAATTCCAGTACAGTTAACAACCAGGTTATGGTAGTTTCAGAGTACGTACACTGAGTCACCGCGTCCACGCGTTACCCCGAGCTCCCCGCAGCCTTAGGAAGGGGCCGTGTGGACCAGTGAGGGCGGGCTGTGACCTGGCCGTCATCAGGCTCAGGGAGGGGACAGGGAGGGGAAGAAGGGAAACTGCCTACAGCATAGATGGTTCCTTCCTGAAAGCTCATGGTCCCCTAATTGTCTCTACTCCATCTACACGTGTTGATTGTGCAGTTAAGTCAGGATTTGGGCTTGTTTTCCAAGTGATTGAGTTTTACCAGCATTTTTTAAAAACAATTCACATTTGTTTCTTCTGATTTAAAATCCCCGCTTTTGGTAAAATAAACTATATATTTAGATGTGTTTCTGGGCTTAATATATAGTTTAACATCTATTGTTACAAGGACCAGTTATTCGTGTATTGGTTGGTCTAAATTTTTAATAGATGTAACTATGGGGCTGATCACACCCCCTTTATCCTTCTTCTTTTTGAGGACCATAATGTACAGTATCAAGGGTTTGTAATCCCAGGAAAGTTTATAATCACTGGGCCATTTTCATAAAGACTTAGAGCAGTGTTTAGTTACACCGAGTCTATGTGGGAGAAATTAAGACTTCTATAAGGGCACGCTCTGCCTTAAGAGAACATGATAAGACCCCCTCCCCCATCCCAAATGAGGGTTCAGGTTTTCTTCAGCCCAGTGCTGCCGTTTGCTTTATGTATTTGCTAAGCATTTCTTATCAAATTTAATTTATATTTCCTGAATGTGATTTTTACTTACTATATTTTCTTACAAGTTTGGGCTGACATATAGGGAAGATATTATTTGAGTATATTCATTATTTTAACTAAGAAACTTAACTATGGCCCAGAGACCTTGCTAGGATGGTTGGTGAGCTGATTCTCTGGTTTGTAGGCAGATGATCATATCATTTGCAAATGATTTTCCTTCCTCCCTTTTGGTATTTTATCTCTTTTTTCTTCTCTCTTGTTAGTATTTCTTTATTCTCGATTGGTAGTATTTCTTTATTCTTTATGGGGAGGGGAGAAGTGGGTCGGATGCCCAGGATCAGTGTCCCCGGGACAAGGAAGCCACATTGAGAAGAATGTACTCAGCCAGGGGCGCCCGGGGGCCAGTCGGTTAAGCAGCTGACATCAAACAGGTCATGATCTCTGGTTTGAGAGTTCAAGCCCCACGGTGGGCTCTGTGCTGACAGCTTGGACCCTAGAGCTGCTTCGACTCCTGTATCTCCCTCTCTCTGTCTCTCCCCTGCTCATGCTCTGTCTCTCTCTCAAAAATAAGTGAATACAGAGTATTCCTTCAAACTGTGTTAACGCCTTCTTATATCCACCAGGTTCGGGGACCCACCAGTGACATTTGTGTGCACTCTTTTCTTTCCCGAAAACACTCCGTGTCCGACAGACCCTGCCAGAGCCTGGGACTGACGTTTTCATTGAAGAAAGGAGGGTCCAGCCCAAGAGCTGGGCCTGTGGGGCAGTGCCGGTCCAGGAAGAAGAGGGCCGGTGCCTTCTTGGGGGGCTAGGCCGGCCCACAGCCCGGGTGCATCTCGTTTCCACCAGATGCCACCTGTCCCATGTGGCGGGCCTGGATTTGACACGTGGGTGTATCTGTCTTCGCCTCTGCTTTGTAAGCGATTGTCTCGGGTCCCTTGTAAATGACTTTCGAGCAAACCAGCAAACACGCACAAGGAAACACATTTTACTCTTAAGATTTGGTGAATGAACTTTCCTACAGTTTTCAACATTCACTCTGGTGTGTGGTAGATGGGAAGGTCTCTGTACTTTACGGAAGCCCGTTGCGGGGAAACTGTACCTACTGCTCAGGCCCAGGGAGAAACCGAACTTCTTTTCAGCAGCAACTCTGAGTGACAGACAAGGAGAAACCAAGAGAGTCCGCAGACGGAAAGGGGAGGGTGCAAGCCGATGGGCCCTCTGTGTCCTGGTGTGCGCAGCACTATCCCGGCCTGCTGCAGGAGCGCAGTGCAGATGCCCCTTCGCCCCGTCTCCACACCAGATGGGACGAGGAATGGAATTCGTAGGTTTAGAGAGTTCTGGGAACAGAGGAAAATAAAGGAAAATTGGGTCATTTTCCATCTCACTGATTTCTTGGCTAACTGGTCTCCCACACCCCCCAGGCCACTCGGTTCCATTCACGGAGTCGTACAGGGACTGAATGCACACACCCACACATGCACAGCTATTGACACTGTGTTCGAGTTGCAGCTCTTGTGTGACAGATCCTACAAAATAACGTGTGTCATGGTTCTTGCACGGGGGGACTATCCTAAATGAAGGAGGCGGTGGCGGGCGGAACTCCGAGGTGCCCGAGGGAGGCGGCCACCCACGGGGTGTCTTGGTGTCTCGCGGCTCACTTCCCCCTTGTCTCCCAGGAGCACTGCAGACCTTTCTCTGACCCACACACTGTCCTCTCGACTAGGAGGCAAGAGAAGCCACCTACCCCGGCGACAGCCCCCTGGACTCCTGCTAGAGGGCAGGACGCAGCCTTGGCCTGTCTGGCACCCTCACGTGTCACTCATCATCCATCCACCTGGGCTTTGGGACCCAGGGCCCCTCCCATACCTCAGCTTTTCTGGAACCTGCCACTCATGTGTGTTTTAGCAGAGACTGGTTTTTTCTTTCAACTAGATTTCTACCCTCAGGTTTGCTGTAAGCTCCCTCCTTTCTCTTTCTTTCTTTCTCTCTTTCTTTCTCTCTCTCTTTCTTTCTTTCTTTCTTTCTTTCTTTCTTTCTTTCTTCCTTCCTTCCTTCCTTCCTTCCTTCCTTCCTTCCTTCCTTCCTTCCTTCCTTCCTTCTTTTAAAGGCTTATTTATTTACCTTGAGAGAGAGAGAGAAAGAGAGGGACAGAGAGAATCCTAAGCAGGTTCCACACTGTCAGCACAGAGCCCGTTGTGGGGCTCCGTCCCATGAACCATGAGATCATGACCTGAGCCGAAATCAAGAGTCAGACGCTCAACTGACTGAGTCGCCCAGGAGCCCCTGTACACTCCTTTCTCGATCCTGTGCCCTCCTGCGGCTGCCCCCCTCTCCTCTCCTTTCCCTTCCGGGGCCAGGCCTGATCCAGCCGGCTCCTCTTCCCACAGCCCTCGCCCCCGACCTGCCCGTCCCCACGGATGGCATGGGTGACAGCCCTCTTTTCTAAAGCATGGGCTCTTTCTTCTCTCCTTAGCACCATTTTCTCTTGGTTTTCCTTCTCTCTTTCTAGTCATTTTTTCCCCCTTTTCTTAAAAAGACAAATTATCACCCACGCTGGCCAGTCAGCATTGGAGTTCAGTGAGGCTCCTTCTCGGGATGCCCCTCCCTTGTGCATCCCGTCCTCCAGGGCACCCTCAGCTGTGCTGAGCTTTTCAAGCTAGATTTCCATGTGCAGCTCCGATCCCTTGCGCGAAGCCTAGATCTTCCTTCTTGTCATCTTTACTTGGGGAAGAACTCTGTGTCAGAGGCATCTCCCTCCATCAGGCAGCAAACCCAGACCTCGGAGTCACCCAGACACCTTCCATCCCATTTAGTATCTGAGTCTTGCCCGGCGTATCTCCTACGGCAAACAATGTTTACACCACACCATATGAGCGCTCATCTCCAGGGCCCAGTGTTTGCTCCTGGTTACACCGCGAAATCCTACGTGCTCCTGGTCCCTCGCGCAAAAGCCTTGGAGCCCTAGAACCCTGATTACTGCCCTTCCACTGACACCTCTCTTGTTGATTTCTGGATAAAAGACCAACACGCTTCCTGGCCCTACAATAATTTCTCACTCCACCCACGTCTGCAGCCTCCTCACAGACCAGGCTTCGCTCATTCCCTGGACTTTGGACGCTGGATCGTTCCCTCCCACCCTCTTCCTCGCCGGCCTCCCCCGCTACCTCCGGCATCTGTTCACTGTTGACTTTAAGTCCCAGCTCAGATGAAACTGTGTGGTGGGGCCTCCCTCCCCCTCAGACCCGCTCGTGCTCTCATCATCCACGCCTGCAGCCAGCGTAGCCCTCGGTGTTCCATTTTCCAGGGTCACTGTGTCATCCACTCTCCCGGGAAACTGTCCTCCCCGAGGCCAGCTCTGACTTCGGTCTCTGTCACGCCCCCACGTTGTGTGTTCCCTAATATTTGTTTGGTGCTTAATGCTCAGGCTCCTTGTTCATGGCCCCAGTACTGCCCCCATGGAGGGTTAACGAAAGCGGACACACCGCACACACTCCCCGGACATTTGGGATGGGGTCAAGCCAGCATAGGTGTTGAACACACGTTTTTGGAGGAAGTGTTAAGTTAATGACGTGATCATTGAGTGAGGCTCGCTGAAGGGAGGTAGGATTCCAGCAGTCAAGGGAGCGGAGGAAGGGCATCGACACAGAGGTGGGGGCATAAGCACGTGTTTGAGGGCACAGCAAGGAAACCAGAGGTAAGGGATCTACCTGGACCCACAATCCAGATTCGGGGCAGAGTCAAGATGGCCAGGAGGAAGGTAGCTGTGGAAAGTGGGGTCCGGGGGAGGCCTGAGCACCACACACATTATGGAAGTGGCTCTCATTCCAAGGAACCAAGTTATCTGAAGTGGTTGATGTTTACTCACTGCTCTTGGTCTCAGGCATCGATCTGGACACAGGGTATTCGGCCTTCATTGTCCTTCCCTCCATGGTATTTTTCACCCAGGCGTCTTGCTCATGCGAAGCCTTGGAATGGCCTAGGCCCCTCCTCACGTGGTGTGTGGGCAGCCAGACCTGCCCTGACCTGCTGGCCTCAGACTTTGGACGGCGTGCACCGCGGCCTCCGTTGTCTGGGGTGCGCTGCTGAAGGCCGCTCCCGGGGTTCGCCTTCTGGAGGTTTGGACACAGTTTCTCCTGTTCCTACTCCCAGGATCCCAGCTTCCTGCTTTGTATTGGTGAGACATTGTCCTGCGGCCCCTGATGCTTTTACCCAGATGACTAAGGGAAAGTAGTGTCTATGCTCGGAACACCTGTGACACCAGGGGTGTGGGTTGTCCGCCCCAAGCGGTTCTCCAAATCTCCGTGCGCACCAGCGGGCATTTCACAGGGGGATTCAACTCTGACACTAACTGCTGGAATTAGCCTAGAGCCCACCGGCTAAGGAGGGCTCCATGCCACACGCCTGCGCCCACCTTGGACACCAGTTAAGGCAGCGGGTTTCCAAGGTGCCCACGCTTCGGTGTGACCAAGCTCCAAGGTTGTGGACACACCCCCTCCCTGGGTTTGAAAATGTGCTGCCATGATTCACAGAACTCGGGAAATCAGTCTGCTTACTCTTGCTTGTTCCTTAGAAAGGATGCAACCCAGGAACAGCCACATGGGAAAGCTGCTGAGGGCGAGCAGGGTGGGCAGGGGCGCAGAGCTCCTGTGTCCCCTCCAGGCCCCCACTGCTCCGGATGCTCACCAAACCAGATGCTCTCAGAACCCCTTTGTTTCAGGTGTTTGTAGGGGCTTTATTGCGTAGGCATGATTGGTGACATGATTGGCAGTTGATGAATAGCTCGGTCTCCGGGCCCTCCTCCCTCCTGGAGAAGAGACGGTGGAACTGATCGTTCTAACCTTCCAGTGGTGCCTTGGTCTTTCCGGAGACCAGCCCCGTCCGGAGGCTCCCAGAGCCCCAGCCCCCAGGCGTCTCATCATAAGAGCAGAGACACCGTAATCGCTCCACAAAGTCCAAGGGTCTTAGAAGTTCTTTCGGGGACCAGTGGCTGAGTCCAGATAAGATGACAACAGGTGCCCCTATCATCTCTCTCACTCGGGAAATGACAGGTCTGAACTTCTGGAGCTCTGTGCCAGAAAGTGGGGGCAGAGACAAAATATGTATTTTTTTAAAGTTTACTATTTTTGAGAGAGAGAGAGAGAGAGAGAGAGAGAGAGAGTGCACACACAAGTGGAAAAGGGGCTGAGAGAGGGAGGGAGAGATTCCTAAGCAGGTTCTGCACTAACAGCACAGAGCCCGATTCGGGGCTCGAACTCACAAACTGTGAGATCATAACCCGAGCCGAAGTCAGATGCTTAACTGACCGAGCCACCCAGGCATCTCCCCAATTATAGATTTTTTCTTATGCCACAAAAATAGTGGAAAGAGTGCAGAACACTAGAAATTCAGTGCTTTCAGGAGCTTACAGCTCCCCACCTCCAACCCACCCCTGTAAAATCTGCAAACATCCCCTTCAGTACTACACAGCCAAGGTCTCCGAGAAGATACTGGAAACAAAGTCAACTCAAATTAAATGGCTAACCAGCCGAACAGGTGCTACGGGGGAATGCCCACGAGGGCCACCTGTGACTGGCTGGACATCAAGAGATCAGGCATCTGGTCTGCTCAGCACTGAGTGTGTATCTGCTCTGTGGCCCAGTCCTGGACGTCTGCTTGGCCGAAGATGAGGAAGAAGACCAGGCCTGATATGCTCACAGAAGTTGAAATCAGGAAGACATTTCTCCAGCCAAACTCGGAATCCTGGAAGCAAGAAGTGACAAAGTGTCAATGGTCCCCTCACTCTTGCCCCTCCGAGTCAGGAAGGCTCTGGCGTCTGTTCTCCTCCCTACCCTTGCTCTGCTCCCGCCACTGTGGGCTTCCTGGTCCATCCCAAACATGCAGGTCATGTCCTGTGCCCTGGCCTCTCACTCAGCTGGAATATTCCTCTCCGGATAGCCATTTGTCTCCCTTATTTGTTTCTAGTCTTTACTTAAGTGTTACTTCTCAGTGAGTCCTTCCACAACCACCCATTTGACATTGAAATCCCACGCCTTCAATGTGCCCTATTCTCTCCTGCTTTATTTTTCTCTGAGCACTTGGCCTCTGTTCCATATCCTGCATATTTTACTTATGTCACTGGTTTTCTGGCCGCTACGACATTATGCTTCACCAGAGCAGGGACTCTTGTTTGCTTTATGCCCTCAAACAGTGTGCGGCACATGCTAATGTTGAATTCGTGGATGAATGAACGAATGAATGCAAATTCAGTTTGAGAATGCCCATATTAAAAACCATTTCCTGACCACGTATTAGTCAGCGGCTCGAAAGGAAACCCTCCGTCACAGACACACCAGAACGGTTGGCCACGGGATACATGCCACCAGTGTCATGAATATTGTTAGAGGTTTTGATGATTAGCAGGAAAAGCTCCTCTTCTACAGACTCTGTCTTAGAGCATGAGTCATAACACTGAGCCTTCATCGCTTCACACCCTCAACGTGGTAATTGTCCGCATGAGCTGAGCCTGGGGTTACATCACGAGGGGGGTTGGATCACAACAGGGCTAATGACTTTGGAGCTTTAAGTTGAGCCACATCAAGGGGGGGACAAAAATGTCTTCGGTCTGACTTCTGCTGAGTAACATCTATAGGTTTCTCTCAGGCATATTTGCAGCAGAGCGTTTGACCTCACCTGACTTAGTATAAATCCAGCGACAGTGGAAGAAATGGCTCCGGAGAGGTAAACGAAGCCTTGTGATAGTCCTTTGAGAAAGCCAGTGTACCTGAGACAGAAAAGAATATTCCAGAAGAAGGAAGCCACTAATCTCCGAGTACTTGGCGCAACCCTGTGCCCGTGCCCGGCGGGGACCCTCGGCGCGAGCTGGGTGACCGGCGCTCAGCAGAACCCCGTGCCAGGCCCTGAGACTCCCCAGGGCAAGCTGCGCGCACCGCTCAGTGCGGTTGCTACAAAACGTGGATGGATGGTTCGCACCGCATTTGTGCGTTCCCTTAGTTCCTTCTATGGAACTCCATCTTGTGGCCTTGCTTTTGGGCAAAAGACTCTTCACCAGATGAGACGTTATTTCCCCAGAGACCAAGGCCACTCCCTTGTGTCTAAAGCCGGCATGTGTTCTACTGACCAAGAAAGGGTCCCCGGAGCCACCTGCGGAGTTCCCAGCCATCGCTGATACCAACTCAATGCGAAACCCGAGTTTCTCTTGCTGTCCTGTTATTAGAGCTTGACCATTATTAAAGCTGTACGTGAGCTTTGTGGGCCCTCCAGGGACCCACCCCTGTGTGACAGAGAGCTTGGATGCCCCACCTCACCCCTGGCTGAGCTGTGAGTGTGACCACTGCTTGGCCCTGTTCTCCCCTGGTCTGCCCTGGAACACTAAGTTCCCAGGGGCTGACCAGCTTGGATCTTGTCCAAGAGTTATCTGCGTGCAGCGCAGGCACTGATGCCTCCTGTGAGCTGTCACACGCATCGCTCACGTCTAACAGGTGCGTCAGAGCACATTTAGGGAGGATGGGCCTGACCTGAGCCTCTGGGGGAATGAGGCAGCAGGATTCCTACCGAGGAGCGATGTCCAAGAAGTTAACAAAGGCTCCTATCTGGCAGAAGGTGGTGGCAGCATGAGACAGTACCAAGAGGGCCATGGTGGCACTCAGGCTGGATCTGAACCAGTGCAAGGACACGAGGACCGCGGACGGCACGAGAACCCCTGCGTCAGGACAGACACAGAGACTAAGCAACTGCCTTGAGCCTCCCACCTCCATGCCTGCCCGTATCCTTGGTCCTTACCTATGGCGGTGGACAGTTTCCTGATGGTGATGAGTCGGAGGAGTTTTCTGGAAAGAAGGAAGTCTGCGGATAGACCTTCAAGGATAGTGCAGATAAAGGCAGCCGCCAGCAGCAGGGACATGAGGATCCCACTCTGAGGACCAGAGAGAGGTGAGCAGCGTGCCTCACGCCCCGCACCGTGACACAGACTGGCAAGGTGGCGCGTCTACATCTATAGCTTTTCGTTTTCTTTTTAAAATTTATAAATATTTGTTTATTTTTGAGAAAGAGAGAAAGAGGAGGGGGGGAAACAGTGTGTGAGCAGGGGTGGGGGCAGAGTGAGAAGGGGACACAGAATCCGAACTAGGCTCCAGGCTCTGAGCTGTCAGCACAGAGCCCAACGCGGAGCTCAAACCCATGAACTGTGAGATCATGATGTGGGCCGAGTGTCAGACATTTAACTGACTGAGCCACCCAGGTGCCTGCCTCTTTTTAAAAAAAGTTTTTTTTTTTAATGATTTAGCTTTTCTTTATACACATCTCACGTTTAATGCAAATTTACTGTTACTGGACTGAGCCAACATAGTTCTGGTGCCTGAGAAAAATTATGCATGTAGTTCAATTTGAAAAAGAACATGCTACAGTCCTCTCTGCATGTAAAGGTCACATGGACGTCAGTTTTTAAAAGAACAAAACCCAATAGGCAAAGGATAGGAGCAGTTTCCTGGGAAAGAAAAATGAGTGATTCCCAAACATATTAAAAGGCAAAACACAGTGCCCTGTGGGAGAAATTTGACAATAGTTATAAATATTTATGGGGGGCGCCTGGGGGGCTCAGTCCGTTAAGCGTCCGACTTCAGCTCAGGTCACAATCTCATGGTTTGTGGGTTCGAGCCCTGGGTCGGGCTCTATGCTGACAGCTCGGAGCCTGGAGCCTGCTTTGAATTCTGTCTCTCTCTCTCTCTCTCTTTCTCTCTCTCTCTCTCTCTCTCTGCCTCTCCCCTGCTCAAACTCTGTCTCTCAAAAATAAATAAAAGTATTAAAAATATAGAGAAACAAAAGCCCTCCATCTTATAGGAATTGAAAGGCTCCTACTAGACTATCACAGCATCTGTTCATTTTGTGAACAGAAAGCTATACACATATGTGCACTTTTCCCTGTATGTGTCATATTTGAATAAAAAGATTGTTAAAGAGCATTACTGTCAACTTTTTGGTAGAAGTCTCATTTAGAACTTTATGTCTTATTAACACTCTTTTGTCTTCAGCATTTGTTGTGTATGTCCCCTGTGAAACCTTCTCCAAGGCAAAATTTGTTCTGTTAATGCTGTCTTGTGTATGCTGCCAACAGAGTGTCTTGTTTGCAAATGTCGACTGTTTTGAACATAACGTGTTTGCATAGGTCCCTTAGAAATTATGACATTCTGTGAAGGCCAGGCTTACCTAGAACCCTACCAGTCTTCCCCAAAAAGCCATAGGTCACAGTGAGATGAATCAGAATTTAAGTGAACCTGGTTGCATTTCCTACACAAAAGTCCTGGGCCCATTTCCTCTCCTTTTGTGGCCATAAGTGGGACAGAGATTTACCTACTGAAACATTTACAACGGAAGAACAGAATGGGCTCTCTCTGTACTTACGTCTCTGAGGTTAGCTTGCAGTACAGTGCTGAGGTATGTAGGTGTGTAGTCCATAAAAATATACAAAGTCCAGAATTCAGTGAAATGAAAGACTAAAATGGTCCAAAGTGGTAGGGATCTCATCATAGCCTTAATGGGTAGAGACCAGACTGGTGAACAATCCTGGAAGAAAGCATCTATCAATACCCTTCCATCAGAAGACAAGAGCTTTGCTCCAATGCCCTCTACACTCCTGAGACACCCGGATAGACACAGGCAAATGGCACAGAAGTTCATCAATGCACCTGTTGAGCCAGAGAACACACGATGTATTCCTTCTCACCAGCGCTGATGAACGGATGATTTATGGGATCGTCATAAACAAGAGGAAACCAGAGAAAAGAACAGATGCAGCCAATTCCACCTAGGAAGAGGATCCAGTTAGCCCTTGATGGGAGGGTGTGACGCCACACTGAGATGGTTGCTGTGGTCGACAGAATGACTGATCCCAAGACTCCCCTCCTCCCTGTATCCGCACTCTCTTGAGTGGCCTTATCATTGGTGGAGGTTGTGTCCCCACCACCCACATATACATTAGGACAGTGTTGGACAACCCAGCATGATTAGGGTTGAGTGGAAATAAAATTCATCTTAAAATTGTCTCTTTTAGGGTCTTAAAGTCTCAATAGCTTTTTTTACTTGCTAGTTGGTCTTTTACACATTATTTTCCACAAATACAGTGTGAGGAGCTATCATAGAGTACAGAACTACCATACTACACTGGTATTCAGCTAGGTTTTGAGAATAGAAGAATACAAAGAGACAATTTTGCCATCAAGGAACTTAAAATCAAGCAGGGAGGAGCAGTTATGAAAATGACCCCCATTGTTCATCGAGGATGGAGGAAGTCAACGAATAGTGTACCGAGTTCCTGCTTACTATTTCTGAAAACTGTGAGCAGAGTAAACCTCTCAGATTGCTTGAATAATTTTTGTAAACTACCCTTTGAAGTTTCAATGACAAAGCCTTTGAAGGCTGCCATGCTATCATAATCCATCTTCACACACTGTGTTTTCTAGTGAATATGTTGACCTGACGTTACAGGCACCCTTGATCTAATGTCTTCTCCTGGAATGGAGGAGCCCATGGGGCTCAGTGGTCTTAAGGGAATCAGACAGCTTGCAGGTGGGGTTTTAGAGAATGTTTTAAAATATCAAACACAAACATCAGCCAAGAGCAGCTTGGCTGATCCCAACCAGGGCAGAGCGAAGGCAATATTGTGAAATGTACAATATTGCTTCTGGAATAGTCCATGTGTCTTTGGAAGCTTCTGCAGCGTCTCTGAGTGCATTATGGCCACGCTGGAGCCTCAGAGGGTCTGCCCTGTCCTGCAGGACATTGGCATTTTGTGGTTAAGTCACAGTCTCACAATTTTCTGGTTGTAATAATAAGAGAATTAAAAAATGAATTAAATAAATAAGCATAACTAAAAATATAACCCCACCAAGATAACATTTTCAACATCAAGTGGAAGAAATATCTCTGGGTTCTTCGTGGGTTCAATTTAAAAGCAGGGTGGAATGTTATGATGCCTTTAAAGTCATCAGGTTTTTCTAGCTCCACATTCATGCTACTGAGGTTTAAGTGTCATTCTGCAAGATTCACAACATGATTAGCTGTGAGCATTATTTACTTTAGTTATATAAATATTCCTATCTACTAAGATTTGCCTAAGCATAGATGACTCATAGCACAAGAATCATGCCAGCATTCTCTGCTGTAAGACAAAATCCTGAGATTTGAAAAGCTACCACTCACCACAGATGTAGAAGACATAAGGCCACCCGATAGTCTGGCACAGTAAACCGCCAAAGAGGAAAGTGATGAAGGATCCCAGCATTTGTCCTGGACAGAAGATGTGAGGATGTTCGAGGTGAGAGAGTCAGGCTTGGGACTCTGACTTCCTCCAGACTGACCCCTTCCCAAAGCCAAGTTGCACAGCAATTAAAGTTATGAGCTGCGATCCAAGCTACCTTGGTTCAAACCCCACTCCTTTTCTCAGGAGCTGTGTGATGCTGGACAAGGTACTAGTCTATTTGTAGCTCAAATTCCCTTCTGTGTGAAAAGAAAATAAAGACATACAACTGAATTATAAGATCGTTCTGAGGCTAAAATGGAATTAATATGTGCAAAACACTTACAACAATGGTTGGTGCACAGTTGGCATCCAGTTATGATTTGGAAAAAGATACTGCAGGGTAGTAGTGCTTGAAAGAAAGGAGACAGAATAGTCAGAGTGTAAAGTCTTGCTTCTGTTGATAGGCTGTTGTAGAGTTCTCTTAGACAGTGCTTGTGAGCCGATAATTTAAGGTATCAGTTACCTGATATGGCAATGTTGATGAGTTGATTCTTCTCCAGTGGGGGAGCCCATTTGACCCAAATTGAATATTGACTTGTTAACATCGTACCCTGAAAAAAACAAAACAAAAAATTCCATTCTTGACTATCTGAGGTCATTTGGGAACCTATCTTATTCCACTTATACTTAGAAAGCATCTTGGTACCTGGGCTATGCCTTGAATGCTCCGAATGATGATGAGCAAGGCTACTCCAGCGTCAGCTGCTAGTGGAATGAAGAAAGTCAAGACCGAGGAAAGAAACAGGCCAACACCCACCAAGTACTTGGCTCCAAATATTCCAGACATGTAGCCAGCAGGGACTGGAGCCAGGAAGGAGCCATAGTTGAGAGAGCTGAGAATGATCCCCTGCATCCCAGGACTCCAGTCATACGTAGGGGCCTAGGTGACAAAGAGAATATCACTGTTGATCTTTGGCCACCTCTCTCCAGTGCCTCCAGTCTGCCGAGTTCATTAAGAAAACCCAAGCATATGCCCAACATACTCTTCGCCTTTATGAAATTTCCCTGGCAACACAGTTAACGACCAATCACGATGTAAGGGAGAAAGAGATGTAAAGAGAGAAAGGCTACAAAGAAGGAAGCATTGTAGGCAAGGTGATTTTTTAAGATATGCAAAGGAAGAAAGCAAAAGTAACATTAATCTGGGGAACTTAATTGTATGGTGATTTACATCCTTGTGAGGGGAAAACGTGTATCCACTGATGGGTTGGATGGTTTCCTGCACACTAACTTAGTCCCTGGCTGCACTCCTAGACACCAAGTAGAGATAAAATCTGATTTGCGATATAGTATGTTCATGTGTAATAGAGTTCATTGAACATAGTAGGTGCTAAATAAATAAATAAATAAATAACCCTTTAGGTCAAAGGGTCCAGAGTCTCATTAAACTTACCATGGGCTTAAATTCCTTTAGAGTTTCATTCCAGCTGCCCTGGGCGGTGGGAGGCCTTTCTGTGGAGGTGTTGGGTGGGCCAGCCAGGGCCGTGCTGTTCACCATGGCTTGGATGGCAATGCTCAGGTTCATTTGTTGGGCGAGAACCGAAAAATTGCAGAGATGCACGATGAGGGCCAGCCCGTGTCGGACTGAACAAAACCCTGAGATGGGGGGACACAGAAAGTCTTAAAATTGGGGTGCTTTTCTCCCATCTTTCCTAAGTCTGGAAAAGGGAGATGATTGCAGTGTATCTGTGAGGCAGAAACAGAGAGAAGGTGAGGGGGTCAGGAACTTCCTCAGAACCATTCCTTGAGTGGAGACTTGGAGAAGGTGTGGAACTGGCCAGAGCAAGTGTTAGGAAAGCTTTCCAGGCAGCTCTGGGATGAGCTCATGAAATGGGGCTGGAAATAAGTGAGATTGGGGGGTGCCTGGGTGGCTCAGTTGGTTGAGCATCCAACTTTGGCCCAGGTCATGATCTCACAGTTTGTGGGTTCGAGCCCTGTGCTGACAGCACTGAGCCCACTTCGGACCCATTGTCCTCCACCCCGCCCTCCCCTTTCAAAAATAAACAAACATTTTAAAAAAAGAAGAAGAAGTGGAATTGGACAAAGAACTGGCTGGAAGCCGTGGTTGATGGGATGGTAAGATGGGATGGTTGATAGTAAGAGAGAGGAGTTGTTGGAAATGACCCCCTTGAGGCATGTGAGGGCCCCTTCCCTGGCTCCTGACTAACACAGTCCCAATGGCCAGCACCATCTCCTGCTATGTGGGGACCCTCCTGTCAGGTTCCCACAGTGGACAGACGGATCACCAGGTTTAACTCAGGGGGCATTTAGTTGAGACCCTCCCCTCCCCCCTCCACAAGAATTGACGTTGGAATTTTGAGGGACATCGTGTAGAGAGGGAAGATTAAATAGAGAGGGATTGCCATGTTTACGGCATTGTCTTCTCCCAGCCAACACAGTGATGGCTCCCTGAGGATTCACGTCTATTTCTCTGGCTCAAGGTGACATTTGACAGTGATCTTCAGTTAAATCCCACACAAGTTTCTTAAGGTACTTTTTATTGTTTCCACAACAGTCCTTTTCCCTTTTATTTTTGTATTTTCTTCCTTTGAGCTAGACCAGAAAACCAAACCTACATACGTGTGAAATACTAATAATGGGGGGAAATAGGTGATTATTTTTGTCATATGTACCATTTATTTCATTCTCTTGGGTAATTTATTGACCAGCAAATTTCTACCTGTTAAACAGGAGCAGTGAGAGCAGCCACTCTTGCCATATCTGAGTTTCTGGGAATGTTTCTCATGTCACGCCATTAAATAGACATTTTTATTGTGTGAAGCTATCCTGGTCCCATTTCTTATTATTTTTATGTGAATTCATGAGTTTTATGAAATGTATTTGAATCATACAGTCAAATACCTGGATCTGCTCTTGTAACAGCTGTGTGCTCCTGGGCAAGTTACTGAACTATCTGTAGCCTCAGTATTCCATCTGTAAAATGGGGCTAACAATAGAGCCTACCTCAAGACCCTGAGTGAAAATTGAGTTTATGTAAGTTCATTATAATTATTACGAGTAGCATTTGAGTCACCTTACTTCCTTGAAATGATCTCTTCTTAATAGGATATTTTGATGAAAACACATGATTTATTTTCCAAGTATTTCATCTATAATTTTACATTAGCATATATGATTGAATTCAGGTGAATGCTATTGTGAATAATTGTGTGTGTGTAATTTTTGACCTGTTAGCTTTGTAAAGAAAGTTAGTTTTAGGCTTTCCATCTCAACCTATGACCTGAAGTATTTTAGGTACATAACAGTTTTGTTTTATCTTCATATACTGTGTATTTTCAAACAGTTTTAGACTTAACAGAATTACTGAGTTCCTGTACATCTCACACCCACTTTCCTCTGTTATGGACATTTTTTTTTTTGAGAGAGAGAGAGAGAGAGAGAGAGAGAGAATCTTAAGCAGGCTCCATGTCCAGTGCAAAGCCTGATGTGGGGATCGATCCCATGACCCTGAAATCATGACCTCAGCCAAAATCAAGAGTCAACGCTCAACGAACTAAGCCACACAGGTGCTCCTGTGACAAACATCTCTTACTATGATACGTTTGTCACACTTGATGAACCTACTGTGATGTGTTAGCATTAGCTAAAGTCCACACTTGATTCAGACTTCTTGGTCTTTACCTGATATCTATTTTCTGTTCTAGAATCCCATTCGGGATAGCATAGTAAATTTAATAGTCACATGTGTTTGGAATATGTCTGGGTATGACAGTTTCTCAGACTTTCTTGGTTTCTAATGACCTTCACGGTTTGAAGAATAGTGGTCAGATATTTTGTTGAACGTGCCTCAACTGGGATTTGTCCGATTGTTTTTTGTGATTGGACCAAGGCAACGTGTTTCTGAGAGGAAGGCGGCCATTCTCATCACATATCAACATGGCTTATCACTTAGCCTTCACTCACCTGGTTTGAGGTAGTATCAGTTTCTCCCTAGGCAATTGCTCCTGCTTTCTCCCTTTCCAGACAGTCCTCTGGAGGAAGTCACACGCACAGTCCTCACTGGAGGAGTGAGGAGCTACATTTCCCCTCCTTCAGATGAGCATCTACATAAATAGTTTTGATTTCTTCTGCACTGGTTACATAGACATTTTCTGTTCCGTAAAATCTCACTGAATTTTTCTAGTGAAACCACCCAGATCTACTTTGTTTTAGAAGAGTTAACTTTTTGTCAACTTATGTCACTTCTTACATGTTTTTTTTTTGATATGAACAATTTTTCTTAACTCAAATTACAAACTATATTTTCATAGAAATTATGAACATTTTCTCTTTCCCTGTAACTAACACCTTCTACATTTTAAATGCTCTGTCTCCCTTGTCCCCATCTGCTACAAGTCAGCTCTCATGTAGAGTTTCCATTGCAATTTCCTTTGTGATCTGAGTCTACTTTTTCTACATTTGTGTTGTCTGTTTTGTGTTTCCACATACTATCTTTGAAGTTGTAGATGCAGTGAAATGGGTTCATAATTAAGTTGCTTTCCTTCATTCTTATACAATCTTCATTTTCTTCCCTTCTTCATACCGATCGTCTTCTGATCCACGTGGCTTGCTACCCCTCTGCCTCTTCCATGACTTTTTTATGCCTCGGCTCTGTGTCACTGATCCGATTTTCTGTAGTGATGATTTCCTTCCTTGCTGCTACTAATTCCGTTTTCACTCTAAAGTCGTGTATTTTCCTCTTTAGCGTCCTATCACATCTACAGGGCATTGTTCTTTCACATTCTCCTGTTGATCTACTTCCTACTCCTTGAGCTGCTTCTTATTCTTGAGAACTTAAATTAGAAATGAAAATATTCTTCAGTGTCCCCAGATAAACCAAGTGCAGCAGTGTGATATAATGGTTACCAGTCACACCACCCGGCTTTAAATCCAGATGACACCTCTTTGTGCCTTGATGGTTTAACCTTTACTTCCTCTGTGCTTGAATTCTGGCTCCAGTACAGTGGAGATGAGGTTAGCAGCACCTTCCTTGAGGGGTTGTTGTGAGGATTCAGTGAATCGATCCGTGTAAAGTGCTCAGAACACTGCCTGGCACAAAGCACACACTGACTATGTGATGATCGCTCTTGTATCTAATACGTTCTTTTTTTCCTTTTTGTGCTAAAGCATTTACATGGGTCCCTCATGCTTCATCCCTGTAGTCTTGGACCATAAAGGTCAATCATTTGTAATTTTGTGCCCACATGTTGAAACCCCTGCTGTGGCCCGTTTTGTGGCCTGAGGGCCTGCTGTCATGTGGCGGTGACAGCATTTGGGGGGGGAGGGGGGAAGGATGGCCTCTTGGAATTCTTTCACCAATTCAAGGGAAGTAACTACTCTTCCATTAAAAAAATTTTTAATGTTTATATTTGAAAGAGAGAGAGAGAGAGCGAGCACATAGGCAGGGGAGGGGCAGAGAGAGGGAGACACAGAATCGGAAGCAGGCTCCAGGCTCTGAGCTGTCAGTACAGAGCCAGATGCGGGGCTTAAACTCAGGAACTGTTGAGATCCTGACCCAAGCCGAAGTTGAACGCTTACCCGACTGAGCCATCCAGGAGCCCTGGAACAGTTCCCTAGTTTTAACCTAGATGGAGATACTTTCTCAAGTGGTGTGCATGTTTATTTATTTCTGTGACTTTCAGAAAGGGATGTCATTGTAGACTGGCCTTTGGATGACATTCCTTCCATGGGCTGGGGCTCTTTCCAGGTGGGCTCTCAATGGCAAGGACAAAGCTGTGCCTGGTGCTATTTGTGAAGATTCTCAGTGCCATCCTTGCCCTTCCAAGCTCTCCTCCATAACAGAGAGACAGACACCCGGAAATGGCAGCGCTCAATCTAGCATGCTAACAGGATTCCAAAAATGAGGCGTTCTGGCAAGGTTTGGAAGAGTGGACACGGTGAGAAACGATGATGCTGCAAGGCGGCTACAGACCCCTGTATGAGGCTCGTGGATAATAGATGTGGTATTTCTGCCTGTGATGTTTGGGGGTCCCCTTGAAAATTGCCCTCTTGGGGTGGCACATGGTCATCAGTGTGACCCATCCGTCCTGCACTCCTGGACTTCCCGAAAGGGGCTAACCTGACTCCTGCTCCCCTAACCCTCCAAAGTCTGTGGGACCTCCCAGTCCCCTATGTTAAGCCTCTTTTTTCTTGAAATATATAGAGCAGCTTTTGTTCTTCTTACTGAACACAGACCAAAGCTCATAGGCCTCTGGGAGAGAGGGGAGAGGAAGGTCGATGTTATGTCTATCCCCATTCTTCCCCATGAACCCTTACTTGAGCCTAATAGAGAGATACCATTGGCTTCTAAAAGAAGCTCATGGTCCAGCTTTTCCCATGGTCTCTAGGTGGACAGGAGCATGAGTAACTCAATTATATGACCAGGAAACTGGATGTGACATGTAATGCAGGAGGGGGTATTTCTATGTGTCCCATGGAATACCAGGGTTTGCTTCAGTGAGTCTCTTAGAAGCACAGTCATGCCTGGCAAAAATGTTAGTACCTAGAGGAAGCTCCAGCAGTACCCTGAGGGTATAAGACAGAGGACCCAGGAGTTCCCAGCAAGTGTGGGCCAGAGAGAGAGAAAGAGATGGAAGGAAACTGATGTTGGCCAATGACGGATGAAACAGCCAGCAGGGTGTCTTCATAAGGACTGTAAGAAATACTTGGAAGCCCAGCAAATAGCCAGGTGGGACGATGAGGCGTAGTTGGGGTGCTGCCTCCTCAGAGGGCAGGAAAGGGTTGTTATTAGCACGATGCCATTTGTGAAGACAGGTCACATGGGTTGCCAAGGGATTGCCTGATGCAGCTGTAGCTCCTGGGGTGCTCAGCACAAGGCTAAGCAAGATGGTAGAGTGGGTGCCCTGGAAGACTGTAGAAGAAACCAGGAAGATCGCCTGAGTGCCACCACTGCCAAAAGTAGGTTGAGCACGGAACACTGGGTGACAGCAGATGACCATCAACTGTATATAAAATTTATATAGTGTTGGCTGTGTGCCAGGCATCGTTCTGAATGGCTTACATATTATAGCTCACTTAATCCTCATTAAATTTCAATGTGAGGTACACACTATTATTTTGTTTTTATAAATAAGGAAACACACAAAGTTTAAGTAACTTCCCTAAGGTCACACAGCTCATAAATGGCAAAATCGGGATGGCAAACATGAAAACTGTTTATACATAAGTCCCTTATGTTTCTGATTTTGGAGAGAGAGAGTTAGGATAGGAGAATTTGGCCAATGGTATAGTCCTATAGACTCTTAAGCGTTTAGAAATGGATGAGTTCTTAAAGATACAAGAATCAGACTCTCCCATTTTGCAGATGAGGAAGCTGAGGCAATGGAATCATATACATTCCAGGTCAAATGGCTCATAGCTAACTGTAGGTGGAGCATTGGAAGGCACATCTCCTGCTTTCCTCTTTAGTGGGCAAGATTTGGAGAAGCCTCCCGTCCTTGAGATATGCTCGCTTCCCGGCAGACACACTGACTGACAGGTTGGGTATTGCAAAGCATCCCATCTTGGCTAGTGCTTGACTTTTCAAAGGCAGTATCTATTTTTAGGTTTACTTATTTATTTTGAGATCAGGAGAGAATAAGCATGCACATACATGGAAGGGGGCAGAGAGGGAGAGGCAATCCTCAGCATGCTTTTTGCCATCAGCGCAGAGCTCGAGGTGGGGCTTGAACTCACAAACCGTGAGATCATAACCTGAGCCGAGGCCAAGAGTCTGACGCTTTACCTGCTGAGCCACCCAGGTGACCCCTCGAAGGCAGTATCTTATGAAAAGCTTAGATCTGTTAAAAAAAAAAAAAACTAACAAATCACATAGCTTTGCGTCATTAGGAATTTAGAGTAAAATAAGCTGTTCAGCAATTTTTCTGTGTGAGAAGCACTCAGGTGTGCTCTAGATGACATGGAGGAGGGAACTCAACTTCTAGGACACGGGGAAAAGGACAAGCCTCTCTTTGAGGCAGATCAGGATCTATCTGGGCAGAGAGATCTACTGGGATGCTCCCAGGCTTAGGATCAGAGAAACCAAGACTGGTTTCCATGTTTTCTACTTCGCATCTGCTCTGGATTTTCATTTATCTGTAAATAATATCTGATACCTACTTGTCCTATGTACCTTCAAGGTTTCTTGCAAGAAGTGAAGTAATTCTCGATAAAAAAATGCTTTATAGCTATACAGAATCCTTGGCAATTGGTAGTAGCAAGAGGATGCTGTGTGTCACCAAAAGGGAAGTCAAGGTGACACAGACTCCAGTACCTGAATTTACCTTTCCTGGAGGTTTGCACTTGAGCCATATTGAAATTACCATCACTGGAAATCTCGCCCGCTGCCTTGGCTTCTGCTCTACTGGACATTTTGGTTATCTTCTCCCAGGGACTGGTGTTCATCTCCTGAAAAAAGAACGCAAAATCAAATACACGGTGACATGTGTCCAACATCACACGTGGCACTGCCCCAATTCTAAGCAGTAGGAGGAAATATTTGGTGGGAGAGGTGCTAGACCAGGGTTCAGGAGACCTGATATGCTGTCCTGACTCTATCAGTAGCCAATTGTGTGGCCTTGGGAAGGGCACAGTTACCCTGGTCTTGGTCTCTGCTTCTCTAAAATGACGGGTCCTGCATGAGTTACCTTAATGAATTGTAATGTTCTTTCCAATTCTGTGTTCCCATGTCTCTCAACTGAAATATGTATCAACTGGATGTTTAAACTTGACAGTCTTTGAAATTTCATCTAGAAGATCCCAGATGATTAAATTACCTAAAAACCTGTCTATTATAAACATCTAGAGATACCAGATAAAATATGGCAAACATCCTTTTAAAGACAAAGCTCCAAAGATAGTATGAGATATCCCCATGGATGTACTGAAAAGTTGGCAGGATGAGCTAACTCTTCAGTGTCCCTGGGCCTGTGGTAAGGAGCAGACAACAGTTTCAGTCTTGAGATCGAGGTCCCTGAGGATGAGACATAAAGCCTTGGACCTATGCCAGGAAGGCGATTGTAATGGCGACCCCGTTATAGAGCCAGAACCCTCTGAGGAGTTCAAAACTGACTGAAAGAGGCTCTGTGCCTTGCAACAGTGAGACAGTGGTAACTTACACTGTCCTGAGCTCCAGACTGAAAATAAAGAGCCTCCCCTGAAAATTCTGAAAACCCATCGCTATGTCATGGAGAGTCGGGGGTTGGAATTTACTCTGTTTTCATTGTCCTAGAACTCTTTCTCAGCTGAACAACTCAACTAAGAACTGGGCCCAGGCTGATTTCCTCAACACAGATCCCATGGGGTTACTGAATGCGACGCCCCACTTAATATGACTTCAGGATCGAAAATTGTCAACAGTCGCAGAAGCAGCCATCCAAAGCAAATCCTCAGACTCAACACGTAGCCAGATCAAATTGCTGAGAGCTTCCAACGGTAAGATAAACTGATAAATGCATTATATAAGCATGCTTGAAACAAGTGAAGAAATACAGGATAGACTCTAAAACATAAGAAGATACCCAAAAGAATGGGAAGATTTAAGAAAGACACTACTTGAAATATGAATGACAAACTTGGGCATTAAAATAGGAAACTAAGTGACTAGACATAGCTAAATGACTTGAATGAGTGTAATAGAAGATAGGGCTAAGTCAGTGACACAGAATAAAGCTCAGGGAGATAATGAGGGATCATAGCAACATTAGGGGGCCTGGAGATTAGAATGAAAAGGTCCGGAATATGTTGAATAAGACTTCTAGGAGAAGAAAAGGAAAACTGGGGAGAAGCAATGCTTTAAGAAATAATGATCAGGGCTTTTCCAGAATAGATGAAATGATATTTCTCAGATTCAGGAGTCACAGTGAGTCTGAAGCCCGAGAGATGAAGTTAAGGCTACACCCATCTACACATACATCTAATCATAGGGCTCCCGTAGGATGCAAAAAGCATGAAACCGATCTGTATTGATAGATGCCAGAAGAGGTTATTGGTGGGGATGAGAAGGTAGAAATTCATTACAGTCTGATATCAGATAAGGGAGTGAGGATTTTTAAACTTCAAGATAATAAAAAAAAGGCAAAGCATAAGAAAGTAGGTGAAGACTGTGTTAGGTATCAGGACAAGACATAAACCCAGATGAAGAACAGATATGGGAAAAGCCTTCCTGTCAAAGACATGGACATTAGAAGAGCAAGATCTTGTTATTTCTTCCCCATTTGCTTCCATAAATATTTAAGAGACTTACCCCCAAGTTCAGGCAAAAGTGTGGGGAAATAAGCTGTTGTGTGTGGGAATCAGTGATTCTTACCACTTGATATTGGTGCTTCATGATGTCTAGCAGAGAGTAATACACACGGCCACACAAAAGTATGTCCCAAGACAGTCTTTGTAGCAAGTAAAAAATTGGCATCTAATTAAAGGTCATTAATATTTAAATAGTTAAGCACATATTTTTTGGAATACTATATAGCCATCAGAAAGAATTAATAAAACCTCTCTATATGAGTATATAAAGATTGAAAAGGCATATTAAGGAGTGCCTTGGTGGCTTAGTTGGTTAAACCTCTAACTCTTGATTTCAGCTCAGGTCGTGATCTCACGGGTTTGTGAGTTTGAGCTCTGCATCAGGCTCTGCTCTGACAGTATGGAGCCTGCTTGGGATTCTCTCTCCCTCTCTGTCTCTGCCTCTCCCTGCTCACTCGCTCTCTCTCTCTCTCTCTTTCTGCTCCTCTTCTCTCTCTCTCTTTCTGTCTCTCTCTCCTTTCCTCTTGGGATAAATAAGCTTAAAAAAGAGAAAACAAAAAGGCATATTAAGTAAGAAAATCGAGTTGTAAATTCAAAGGGATACGTATACCCCGATGGCTATAGCAGCATTATTTCCAATAGCCAAGATACGGAAGAGTCCAAGTGACCATTGGCTGATGAATGGATAAAGATGTGGTGTACACATACAATGGAATATCGAGCAGCCATAAAAAGAATGAAATCTTGCCATTTGCAATCATGTGGATGTGGAGAGTATCATGTTAAGTGAAATAAGTCACAGAAAGACAAATACCATATGATTTCACTCATATGTGAAACTGAAGACACAAAATAAGCAAGCAAAGACAGAGAGAGAGAGAAATCAAGAAACAGATTTAACTATGAGAACACACTGATGGTCATCAGAGGGGAGGTGGGTGGGGGATGGGGGAAGTAGGTGACAGGACTTAAGGAGGGCACTTGTCATGATAAGAACTGAATACAGAATTGTCGAATCTCTGTATTGTACATGCAAAACTAATGTAACACTGTATGTTAACTAACGGGAATTAAAATAAAAACTTAAAAAGAAAGGAAAAAGTAAGTTATAGAACAAGAAGTACCATGGAAATAAAATAAGTAAAACATACATAAACTTTACATTATGTAGCTTGTGTGTTTGTAAGTGAACAGAAAATTATGAACAGAAGAAGCCTAATACTGAGACAATGACAGCTTCCATCTACATTGTCCGGAGCTCTAGTTTTAAAAAAATGTTTTAATGTTTATTTTTTGAGAGAGAGAGAGACAGAGCATGAGCAGGGGAGGGGAAGAGAGAAGGAGAGACACAGAATTCAAAGCAGGCTTCAGGTTCTAAGCTGTCAGCACAGAGCTCAACGCAGGGGTCGAACTCATGAACTGTGAGATCATGACATGTGCCAAAGTGAGACACTTAACCCACTGAGCCACCCAGGCGCCCCTGAGCTCTGGTTTTAAAATTAAGCTACATTAATCTGGAAAGAGTGGTCATTGCCTTGGGAAGGAATTAATACCAGGGAACTTAGCTTGATCTATGGTTTAAATGATCTACAACAATAATATATTTATAAATTATTCAAAATATATTCAAAAATTATTCAAAATTATATTTAAAATTATTCAAAAATACACTTAAAACAGCAACCACAAAATAACTGTTATGAAAACTGTGGTCACCATGTCTGGAGCCTAGGAATCTTTCATCCTGACCGATACCGTCACAGAGTGTTCCCTTGTGTACACGTGTGTGTGTGTGTGTGTGTGTGTGTGTGTGTGTGTGCACCTGGAGGTTAAGATGGGACTCTTACCCAGGGCACCTGGGTGGCTCAGTCAGTTGAGTGTCCGACTTCGGGTCAGGTCATGATCTCATGGCTTGTGGGTTCGAGCCCCACATCAGGCTTGTCAGCACAGACGCCCCGCTTTGAATCCTCTGTCCCCCTCTCTCTCTTCCCTTCCCCAACTCGTTCTCTCTCTCTCTGTCTCTCAAAATAAACTTAATAAGGGGCTCCTGGGTGGCTCAGTCGGTTAAGCCTCCGACTTCAGCTCAGGTCAGATCTCACGTTCATGGGTTTGAGCCCCGCGTCAGGCTCTGTGCTGACAGCTAGCTCAGAGCCTAGAGCCTGCTTCCGGTTCTGTGTCTCCTTCTCTCTCTGCCCTTCCCCCTCTTATGCTCTGTGTCTCTCTGTATCAAAAATAAATTTTAAAAAAGTTTAATAAAACCAAAATAAACTTAATAAATAAATAAATAAATAAATTGACTGGGACTTTTACTCAATCTGACTGAACCCGGACTATCTTGAGAAGAAAGCAGGGGGTGTTGCATCCATTCCCGAGTGATCAGAGACCACCTTCCAGGCCCTGATAAGAAGGCTGTTGAACCCACTCCAAGGACACTTCAAGGGCACAAACTGCTGAGATAAAAAGCTGAGAGAGTTTCTAGAGAGAAAGCTGCTGGATTGCTGTGCCATTCACCATCCCCCACCCACTCCCGCCTCCGTGAAAGAGGGGAGGCGGGCGCTGTCCTGCACTTTGGTCAGATGACAGGGGCCTGCAGGGGGCTGTCCGGAGAGCCTGCCTTGTCCCCTGGAGGTTTGGGTGTGTGCCTGCCAGCGAGCAAGAGAAGGGGCTGGTGAGCAACACGTGCCCCAGCCCCAGGGAAGGGGGCTGTGCAGAGCAGAGCAAGGGTCCCTGGCCGGCATGGTCCCCGAGGCGCTCCCGGCAGCAGGTGCAGAGAGCCACGGACAGAGAGCTGCAGATTCCTTCTGGGTCAGATGTGGATGACTCTGGAGGGCCCCAGCTTACAGCTTTTCAAAATCCTGCCCAGGAGAACTGTCTAGAGGGGCCACAGGACCCCAGAACTGGCAGGTGGGTTCCAGGAGGCCCGGCAGCTGACAGAGGCACAGCTCTCCCAGTGGGGAGCTAAGAGACTCAGCATTGAATGCCCACCCAAGCCCAGAGACCAGCAGTGCCAGACCACTGCCTGCCTCTTACCAGCCGCCCCTCCGGCTCCCTAACAGCCAGCCCTGGAAGGATCTGAAGCCTTAGAAAGTGAGGCGAGGGGTTGCCCGGGAAGGGGAACAAGAAGTCAAACCAAATGACCACCCACCCCCGCCAGGACCCAAGTGGAGACAGGGAGACGCTCTGGGGTTCACAAGCATAGTTAACACGCAGTGCTGTGTCAGTTCGCGTCGTGCGATAAAACAATTCCCCACCACCTGACTCAGTGCTTGTCACCACGAGTGTATGCTTAGTCCCCTTTATTTGCTTAGGGAGAAGCTCTACTTTTAGATGAAGTTCGGAGTCACGTGCTTTCCATCGGACCGGACATCTTAGTTATGACACGCCCTTACGTGGGAGCTGAAGACAGCCAGCAAGCTTTGTGCTCCGCGAGGCTCTGGTACCCTGGGAGCAGTGCGCCCAACGAAGGGAGCGGGATATTTGGCTGTAGATGTAATTTGTGTGTCACGTTGGCCCCTATAGGGCCGTTGGTTGAGCTGCAAGGAAACTGTCACGAGGATCCGAGTCGTGGCTTTCAGACAAATGTTTATTCCCCAGCGGTCAACGCCTGCAAGGACTCTCCCGAGAGGTCACTGCCCACAAGGTCGTCCATTGACTCAGTAAATGTTTGTTGAACCAGCGAATGGAATGTTATGTGTCTTTAGCTCGTTCCCTTGCATTTGTGGCCCAAGGGCTTTGTTCTCATTCAGTTGCCCCCTTGCTGCACTTGCTAGGACAGAAGCACATGTCAGTTTTTCTGGTAACCAACAGTGGTGCCTCACGCATTGTCCCCTTGTCGTCCATCAGATGTGGCCTGCCCTCGTCCTCCACTGCCAGCTTGGACTGCCTTGTCAAGTCCAGCTGGGCCTCCAGGAGAGGCCCATGGGGAAAGGAAAACCTTGGGGCACCTGGGGGGCTCGGTCAATTGAGCACTGGACTCTTGGTTTTGGCTCAGGTCATGATCTCACAGTTCATGGGTTCCAGCCCAGAGTCCAGCTCCGTGCTGACAGTGCGGAGCCTACTTAGGATTCTCCCTCTCTCTCTCTCTTTCTCCTCTCTCTCTCTCTCTCTCTGACTCTCTCCCCCTCTTCCTCTGCCCCTCTCCTGCTCATGCTCTCTTTCTGTCTCAAAATAAACTTTCCCCCCCAAAAAAGGAAAAAGAAAAAGAAAAACCTGAGGGTGACACTTGCTATGAAGAAGATGAGGGTCACAGTGACAGCCACTGGGTAACTGGCAAGAAGAGGGAAACAGCTTTACCAGGTTGAATGGAAAGTTCCATGTGTACTGCCATGGGAATGAGGAGAGGAGGGTGGCCCTGAGCGAGAGCACTCCGGGCAGGGAGCCGGCGCGTCGTCCAGGGCCAGTGCGGAGTGAGCCAGCAGGTGCATGTGGGAGGGGGACCTAAGTGGTGCTCAGGGGCCATTGCACGTGGGGGCCTTCCAGGCTGGGCAAGGGGACGGGGTCACCTGACTGCTGCATGATGCGTGGTCTCTAAGGGACAAGGCGGGAGCTCGGGCAGAGGCTGCCATCACCTGTGCGAGTGTTTACCATGTCCAGGCTAGGCTGGCCATGGGGCTGTTTGGGAGTTAAAGCCAACAAGAATTGCTGAGGAGGCAGGGAAGGGAGGAGAGAATGGGGCAGATCATGGGAGATTTCTAAATACATGGCTTGAACAAACGAGGGAACGGCGCCGTGCTCCGTGGAGATGGGAGAGTGAGCAGCGGGAAGGAAGCGGGTTTCCAGAAGAAAACCAAGAGTTTCATTTTGGACCGTTGGGCGTGAGATGTCTGGCAGACCCAGAAGAGAAGATGGCCCAGGAGGCAGTGTGTGTGTGAATCTGCAGCTTGGGACAGGGGCCCGGGTCAGATGGAAGCTTGAAGGTCAGCCACCTTGCCTGTGAACCTACAGACCGAGTAGATGAGGGAGAACCCGTGAAGACGCTGAGCGAGTCATCCTTCCATCCACTTACAGTCTCCCTGGCCACGACTGACTCCGCCTGTTCCCTTCTCGTTACCCCATCTTCCTCCTCCACTCTTCACCAGCTCACCGTGGATGAGACATTTCCTCGGGGCCCCATGCTCAGCCGCTAGTAGCTCCCGTGTTTTTATTCCTGGTCTCAGCACTGAACATTTCCTCCACGAGGAAAGCAGCTTGTGACTCGTATTCATTGCTCCAAAATCCGAGTCCTCTGCCCCAAACTCTTAATAACTACTTCCCAAAGCTATGGGGTTCCATTTCGTCTTCCTTTTCCCCATGCGTAAATTCACTGGAGGGGTCTTGTCTGTTTTGATTAATTTGATCTTTTAGCCCTGATAAAAATCTTCCTTTTCAGAATTTTTTCAGAATTCAGCTTTTACATTTCTTGTCTCACCAGAGATGGAATCCATGCTTTATTATTATTATTATTATTATTATTATTATTATTATTATTATTAATGCTGTCCAAGCTGTCAGCACAGAGCCCAACACAGGGCTCGAACTCACAAGCCATGAGATCATGACCTGAGCTGAAGTTGGACATTTAACCAACTGAGCCACCCAGGCACCTCTCTCTTTCACTTTTCAGAATTATCTTAGGAAAGAGGAGTTCTCTTCTCCACCCCACAATCTCTACCTGGAAACAGCAAATGAAAAAAGACCCACCCCCAGCCTCTCAAAAGCAGAGAATTGAGGGGAAACCTGAAGACTAACCTGAGAGAGTGCAGGGTCCTTATTTCTTTCCAATAAACGCCTCCAAGATTTTCAAAATTTTCTACATTGCCTTATATCCCCGGGAGGTAAATGATTACCTCAAAACCTTTAGCCTTTACATTACCCAATGGGAAGATTTTACTGGGTCAGTGGTTTAATCTTTAACTTTAATTGTTTAATTGACAAGTAGACCAGGCTCATTAGATCTTCCTCATGCTTCAGGGCCAGCAGAGGCCCCTTCCGTCTTCCCTAATCTTCTCATCAGAATCCATGGTCCTTCTTTGTAGGATCCCGACGCCCGTACTCACTGTTTACTGTATAGTTCATTCTGTTCTTCATCAGGCTGAGGGTGTGTCCTGTCCCCTTGAGTCCCATCTCCACCAGGACTGTTTGGTAGAACCAGGTTTTCCACAGAGCAGACACTTAGTATCTACTTCAGTTGACTCAACTGACTTGTGGCTTTATGATCATAGCTATTGACCACTGGGCTTTCTGTGAAAATTAACTGCCTGTAATACTGCTCCCTTTCATAGCAGAACATCTCAGAAGATGCACACGTACGTACCTGTGTTCTGTTCCGTTACCTCCGGTTGTAACTCGAGATGAGAAAGCCCTTGGCAAAGCCATCAGTGATGTTCCTTGCTGGCAGACAAGGTTTTGTCTGATAAACCCACTAGCTTTCATCGCCCACTTCTTCCCTGTATTTTTTCACTTGATTGTCACGTGTGATTTGGACCTGATTTTCCTTGTGCCTCATTGGTTCCTCCTTTTGAGTCCTTTTAGCAGGTTCTCATGTTTTCTCTAACTTCTCTTGTTGGCGTGCCCAGGACAGCGTCCTTGAATTTTTTCTCTATTCAGGCTCACTTCCAAGATGAGTCCAGGCTCCTTTCTTACATGCCCTTCCTCTGACGTCTTCTCTCAGCTCAGAACTTCCCCACTTCAGCTGCCTTCATCTCTCCTTGAGTATCCAGGTGGTGCCTCAGTCTTAACATGACCACAAGAACCCTCTCCATCTCCACCTCCACCCTCGGAAGGCACTACCATTTCCCCAGTGAATCTTGCCCCTGACCTCAGAGGCTTCTTAATTATCTGCTCTTCCCCTCGGCACCCAGCGTTCACGCCACCAGTTCTATCAGCTCTACCTTCAGACCTTTCCAAACACCATCACTAGCCGTTTCCTGCATTCCTCACGCAATCACCTGTGTCCAGGGTGAAAAGAATAGACTCTTACCTGGCCCATTCTTTCTCCTCTCTTTTAGTGCATCTCCACATGGTATGCAGAATGTTGAAAATGTCAATATGATAACACGACTTACTGGTTTAAAGTCTTCCAGAGACTTCTCCCGAAAATTAAGACAAAATGGGCCAAATTCAGTGTCTGGCAGGTGTTTCCAGACCTGATGATGTGGCCACGCCACTTGCCAGCCTCCGCTCCATCCCCTCTCCCTTTGCTTTCCCCCTGGAGCTCTTTCCTGTCTCAGGGCCTTTACACCTACAGCTCCTCCTTCCAAAAAGCCCAAACCCCCAGGTTGATCTGAAATGTTTTATGATGTTATTTGAAACATAAAACACTTGAAAATATTTCTTCTAAGAAACCTCTAATGTGATGCTTGGATAGTAATCCTAAAAGATTATTAAAAGAAAAAAGTTTGAAGAAAACAACTCCAAACACAAATCTAAAGACGTTGGTTCAAAAACCACGAATGCACTTCTGTGATCCAGGCGGGCTGCCTGGAAAAGTTGCTCGAGAACTCTGCAAAGTGAATCATAGCAGGAGAGTTGGAGAAGACTGGATTTGGGCAAAGAATTTTATTTCTAGTAAATAATAAAAATTACTACTTAGGGGCGCCTGGGTGGCTCAGTTGGTTAAGTGTCCAACTCTTGATTTTGGCTCAGGTCATGATCTCACAGGTCCTGAGTTCAAGCCCCATGTCTGGCTCTGCACGGTCAGTGTGGGATTCCTCCTCTCTCCCTCTCTCTTTGCCCCTCCCTCCACTCTCTCTCAAAATAAATAAACTCTCAAATAAATAAATAAACAAATAAAGATTACTACTTATAAGTTGAGTTTCTAAATTTCCATGTCCTCGCTTTCCTCTCTACCATTAACAGCTACAAAAACAAAATCCTCATCTTTGTGCTCTCCTTGGAAACACACATTTCTGGTCATTGATGTAGGCCTGTGCCTCATCCTTCCCCCTCTTTTTCCTGTCGTGGCTGCAGATGTGAGGTCTGGAGGGGCAGCCCTATGGAAAGACCAGGAGCTGGATGAGAATGAGGGAGGAAGTGACCCCCAAATCTCAGCTTCTTTTAACCACAAAGGTTTATCCTATGTTTGCAAGTCCTGTCCGTTGTGTGTGACTGTCACGGGGCACCCAGTTACTGTAACTCCAGGGCCATGTGATGGATGGGGCGTTGTCTAGAACGTGGGTGGTCTTGTGGCAGACCCAAAGATAAATCATGGTGACCAGGGCTCTGGCTTTAAAAAGTTTTGGAAGTTTTGCCTGGATGTCAATTCCACTCAAATTTCTTGGGGTGGAACAAGCCATATGGCCAAAAGCAGAAAAACTGAGATTGAGACGTATAGCCCTTCCCAAAGGAGGGTCAGGGAATTTTTTTTTTTTTTTTTGAGAGAGAGAGAGAGAGAGAGAGAGAGAGAGAGAGAGAATCCCAAGCGGGCTCCAGGCTGAGCATGGGCTTGATACAGGGCTCGATCTCAGGACTCCAGGATCATGACCTGCGCTGAACTGGAGAGTCAGACACTCAACCAACTGAGCCACACAGGAGTCCCTCCAGGGAATCTTTTTGAACACTAATACAGGTTAATACATCTAGGCTTCTGTTAAACTGTCTTCAGTCAACGCTCCTTTCTGCACACAAAACACAACACCTTCCTTCCTAAGACAGCCGGCTCTCAGTCCCCCTGAACCACAGGACCAGGCCTGATGCTCGACATTTTTATGGCATTATCTCATCAGTTGGAATGCAGCTTCTGTTGTTCCAGAAACCCATGAATTAACAAGATGTCTTCTCTACACACACTCCATGTGTGAGGCTAGAACACAGGCAAGGCAGCTGCTAGCGGGGAAATGCTATAGATGCTGCTGGAATCTGAAATCACACAGGAGATGGAGAGGAGGCCTGAAGGTGGTTCTGCCCCTGACGTTGAGGACAGCAGAGCCTTCAGAACTTTCTTCAAGGTTCTTGGCTCTACCCTCTGGGTGCTTCTTCCTTCTCTGCCATCCTCTTTGGCCATATGTGAAGAGTCCTTGCAAACCAAGCAGACGTCTTGGCCTGCCTCTGACAGTACAAAAAATGGGGGACCCCAAGCAACATTTTAGCCTTTGGTCAGTCACAGCCTCCTGTAGCCTCTTTATTCAGGTTGGTAGCTCTTGGGTATTACATGACCCAGAATGTTCATCAGTTTCTTCTATAATTGATTACATGTGTCAGTAGCCACATCCACATCTCTTCCTGAGATTTGATTCTCAATCTCTATCTCTTCCCCTTCTCTTCCCTTCCCACCTCTTGATTTTGGATACTTTGAGCCTATCAGGCTTCAATAGGAAGTCATCATTTTAATTTCACTTCCTTGGGCCATTTTGCCAACGAAAGTGTTTCACAGGAGAAAGTGTTTCACAGGATGTTATCATGGTCCATTGAGAGGCGGTTCTAACAGTGAGGTGGTCACACCTTGACTTTGTATTTGCACAAGAATAACCTTCAAAAGAACTTTCTTGCTTAAATCATTTCTTGATTTTACTTTTTAGCTGTTGGTATTGAGAAGAGGTCACTTCTTTCAACTCAGGAAGCTTAGAATTTTTAGTTTCTCTCAATTTCTTTCATTCCTCTTTGTAAACCAGCCAATTACTTTTGGATCTGTCTTTTTTTTTTTTTTTTTGGTAGTATTTTGTCAAATGTAGGCAGTGGCCAATCACATGATGTACATGTATTTTGCCAGAAACTTCACCCAAACCGGTAAGGTCTATAGGGAAATTAGCTGTGAGTTATCATAGGTGAAAAATTCTTCTAAATGTTTCCCTGGTGCAAATTAGGGACAACGGTCCTTTTAAACCATAATAACAGTATCTTTTTGTCTTCCTCCCATCCCTGGAGCCAATGCCAAAAAATTGTTTAGTCTTGGCTTTGTTTTGTTTTCGGTCTGTGGTAACATCCTCCGCTCCGCTCTGCACTAATGTCTGCATTGGTTAGGAATGTGGTTAGGCTGTGGGAACCAAGGGAAACCTTCATCTGTGGTGTTTTATTTCCTTTTCCTGTTGCCTGTGTAGGCAGACTGGCATCACTCCATTCCCCATTATCCTCATGCCAGGCCGATGGGCAGCCCCCATGGAAAACATTGCCAGTCTCATGGCAGAGGAGAGAGTATGCAGAAAATTTTGATGGCTAGAAATTAAATATGTTATTTCTGCCTAGATTGCATTGATGAAGACAAGTCCCATGAACCGATGGACAGTGTGTGGCAGAGAGGTACAGTCCTTCCACCGAGGAAGGCAGCAAGTATCTGCACACACATAAGTAGAAGAGAAAAATCGAAAACGCCTGTTTCCTTCTGGCTTCATGGAACTTGTCTCCCAGTTCTGAGGCACCTAGATGTTGGAAAAAAAATAAAATTCTATTTGTTTAAGCCATTCCTTACAGTTCAAGAATTGAGCAGCGTCTAATCTGGTATGAAATTCACCTTTATGGAGTTTTATTGGCTCCCCTTGCCTTTTCCCCACATTTCTGTTTTCTTACATTTCTGTTTTCTTACATTTCTGTTTTCTTAATTTGGATACTTTCTTTTTTCTTTATTAAAAAACTTTTTTAATGTTTATGTTTGAGAAAGAGAAAGACAGAACATGAGCAAGGGAGGGGCAGAGAAAGGGAGATACAGAATCCGAAGCAGTCTCCAGGCTCCAAGCTGTCAGCACAGAGCCCAATGTGGGGCTCGAACTTACCAGCTGTGAGATCGTGACCTGAGCCAAAGTTGGATGCTTCCACTGAGCTCCCCTTGGACACTTTCTTTCTATGTTCTCTTATCTGAAGTTCTGGGGAAGGATGTTACACCTTCTTGTGTGTGTTATCCTGACCCTTGCTCATGCTGGATTGTTTCTGGAATGTTGCATAATTTCTGACTGTGAGCTCATGGTTAGTGAACTTTACTTGCAGAATCTTGTCAGGGCTTAAGGGGTCATTTCTCCAGAGAGAGTTTCTGTTTGCTTCTGCTAAATAACCCTAACCCAAGGCCATTTGTATGTACATCTTATGACACTGGTCTTCCTGTACTATGTCAATAGCATATATGTGAATCAAAAACTAAAGAATGCAGAAGCCCATGGTTATTAATTTTATTGGGAAGTGTTTCTTTTCTACCATCAAGAATATGGGCCAAGAAAGGAAATGTCTGAGCAGGTGAACAGATTCATTTTTTGAGTTTGCCCACCGGAACACCTGTGGCTTATCGTGAGGGTCCTGGCTTAGTGTGACAGCAGCAAGGAGAAGAGAGTCCGTAGTGGGCGCCGTAAGTTTTGTCAGTAGTCAATAACGGAGAGTTATGGGCATAGTCAACGAGTGATGGACATAATTGGAAAGAGACAACTTCGGGGCCCTCTGACTGCTGGCGCCGTACCTTCCTGTCTGGTGCACCTGACTGACCATGTGAGGGTGGGGATTTTGGAATGAGTAAAGGAGCATAGTTTCAGGTGGGATGTGTGTTAGCGTTTGCTTCTGCTTCTTCTTTGTAGAATGGCCTTGGACGTAAACCTACCTGAATTAATGTTGGGTTCTGAGCAGCTTTAGGAACATGGACAGGACAGTAACAGTGGCCTTGGGGCACAACTGCCTGTGAGTCAGGTCCATCTGGGCAAGACTTAGAGAGAGGGGCCCTGGAAGCAATGTCCAGAAGGCTCTGGGGCTTCTCCACATTTATCCTCAGAGGGGCCAGCTGTGCTCTGTGTTTGATCATTGTGTCAGTGATTGCTATTATTGCTTTTAGCAGAAATCTACCCTTTGGCCTGCTCCAGGGAAATGGACTTGGCCCTTTTTGAATGTTAGACCTTTGTCAGCTGGCACTGACGTGTCCTCAGATGGCCTTAGGGAGCTGTTATGGAAGAAAAGCATTTGCTTGCTGGATGTGGGTGTGCCCCCTTCCCTACCCGCCTCTGCAGCCCATCATCTGAACTCAGCTCCCCTCAGGGCACAGCTTTCAGCAGCTCCCTCCCTCAGGCAGTGCTGTAGCGGTGCCCCAGGGCGGACCCTTCCCAGAAGGGAGCTTCTCCTCACACCCCAGAGCCAGCTGGGATTTCCAGAAGCTTCTCTGCCACATGGGGAGCTCCATGCCTGCCCTCCCCAGTAAGGTCTGGGTCTCCTTCTGTTACTCAGAGTTTTCTCACGTCCCTCCAGCCACCTCCTCCTTTCTCCTGTCCTCTGAGTTAATGATTCTTCCTACTAAACTTTCCTCACTCACTTCACTGTGTGGTGTCTCTCTCCTGATTGTTGGACTGATAGAACCATAGACTTGGCTTTGTTCCTATTACTGAATACGGAGCCATTTGGATCATAGTTTGGCCTTACGTGCTCATTATTTAATATTCTCCCAGAGGTGACATCTCATCTTTAATGTAGGATCAATACTGATCACTTTGGAGCATGCTTTTCATGAGGTTTGGCCATACTAGTATGTTTTCTACCTAAATAAAAAGGAAGCGTATTTTTGTGTGATTTATCTGTGATTCCATTTTCTCTCCACATTTTCCAGAATTTTTCTGCCTTTTTGGGGAGGAGGAAAAAACCCATAGCCAACACACACACACACACACACACACACACACACACACACACCCCTGGAAACAGCACGATATTTTATCATCAAACATGATATTGGACTTTAGGTTGCCATATATTCGGCCCATGTTAAGAATACTGTTAGTCTTGTTTTACTAAGCACTTTTTCAGGTAAAATAAGTAATAAGTAGGCACACAGGTCCTTTGAGCAAATTTTGAATTTAACACTGTTTTGGGTCTTGGGATTTTTTTTTATGGCACAAATATTGTTTAATTTGAAAGCAAAATCTATGTTAAGATGTTTGGTTTTTTAAACTTGTGTTTTCAAACTTCAATAATAGTTAATAAAATAACAAAGAGTGAATGAGAGGGTTAGGAAGGGAATACTTGATCATGATATTTTTGGGCTAAAAATAATTTTGTGGTCTACTGTTATTCAGAATTTCCATGTAAATTTTGTACATTATACATGTATATCCAATTTGCTTTCTGTAAAAAATAGACTAATTAGCATCAAGTCAATATTAAAGTGCTTTGTATTGAAAATATAGTCCTGCTTCTTGAGCAATGGGCTTCAGGACCTTATATTGGAAGGCAAGGGAGGAAATGATGTGTGCAACTTAAGAGATAAACTGACTTGAGAAGAGAAGAAAGTTATTCTGAGGAACTGTAGCATCGATGTGAAAAAGATGAGCAAATATTTTCAGAAACAATCTGTTAAAGTAAAACAACTCCAAAATTTATGAATTTCTTTCTACCAAATGTTAGTTCTTTTTTTTTAAAGTTTCATTTAAATTCTAGTTAGTTAATATACATGTAATATTGGTTTCAGGTGTGCAGTTTAGTGATTCAACCCTTGCGTACAGCATGCAGTGCCCATCGCTAGTGCCTCCTCCCTCCCCATTGCCTGTTTCCCCGGGTCCCACACACCTCATCTCCGGTGGCCGTCAGTGTGTTCTCTGTAGGTAGGGTCTGTTTCATGGTTTGCCTCTCTCTTTTTTTCCCGTATGCTCAATTGTTTTATTTCTGAAATTTCACATCTGAGTGAAATCATATGGTGTTTGCCGTTCTCTAATTTATTTCTCTCTAGCTCCATCCATGTTGTTGTGAATGACAAGATTCATTCTTTTTTTATGGATGAGTAATATTCCATTTGTGTATGTGTGTATATATATATATATATATATATATGTATACACCACATCTTCTTTTTTTGAAATTTTATTTTATTTTGAGAGAGATAGAAAGCATGAGTTGGGGAGGGGAAAGGGGGATAAAGAGAGAATCCCAAGCAGGCTCCATACCTCAATGCAGAACTCAACTTGGGGATCAAACTCATGAACCATGAGATCATGACCTGAGCTGAAGTCAGTCACTTAACTGCCCCAGATACCACATCTTCTTTATCCATTCATCAATCAATGGACCCTTGGGCCGTTTCCATAGTGTGGCTGTTGTAGGTAATGCTGCTACAAACACCACCTAGATGTACCCCTTTGAATCCGTATTTTGTATTCTTTGGGTTGAACCTAGCAGTTCAATTGCTGGATGGGAGGATAGTGCGATTTCTAATTCTTGCACTCTCCTTGGGAATGCAAACTGGTGCGAAAACAGGATGGAGTTTCCCCAAAGGTTAGTCCTTTTTTTTTTTTTAAATGATGAGACAAGTTTATTAAAAGAAACAAATGACTGAGTTTCTTTAAAGGTGGCAAATCCCAATTAGATGCTGAATACAAGTGATACCCCTAAAATGGTCATTTTCAAAGGATGAGGTCTTAAAGGCTGGTTTTGCGTTCTCTTCTCCCCTCCCCCAGGGGACATCTGCAAGTGTCTGGTGACACCTTTGAGTCTCATGACTGAAGGGGAGGGGGCAATCCTGTGGTCTCCTGGGCAGAGCCCACCAATGCTCCTAAATATTCTACATCACACAGCACAGCCACCAAAACCAAATATTACACCACCTCAAATGTTAGTAGCTCTGGTGTGGAGAAACCCTGACTTCAACCAAAGTGGCTAAGAAAAGTTAAAGTACCAAATAAACACATCAAGTACCTTCTTTAAAATTGTGAGTGTAACAAAATTGCTACAAGGCCAGCTTAAAATTAAGGCAGAGATGGTAAAAGACCAATACTTTGGGACATTGTATACACTCGGCAAAGGGGAGCAGGCTGTCTTTACAGCAATCTTTACACATTTCATAATAGGATCCAGAACATAAAGCTTACAGTAAGAAAACTGAGGGGAAATTAACCCATACACAAGGTTGGATATCCAATGTGTGTGTGTATTTTAAACACCTACGAAACATCTGTAGTAAAGGACATTATACTCAAATGTCATGAAAATGTAACAATTTTCAAAAAACTTAGAACACAGAGAAGAATATATAAGTAGTTCAAGTTTTTTTATGTTTATTTATTATTGAGACTTAGAGAAACAGAGCATGAGTAGGGAGGGGCCAGAGAGAGAGGGAGACACAGAATCCAAAGCAGGCTCCAGGTTCTGAGCTGTCAGCACTGAGCCCAACGTGGGGCTCAAACTCACAAACCATGAGATCATGACCTGAGCCGAAGCCGTGCTTAACTGACTGAGCCACCCAGGCGCCCCATATGTAAGTAGTTCAATTTGTTTTGTTCTGTTAACCAAAGGTTAGCTCTAGAAGAAGAGCTGGGAAGCCTTTGCACCTGCCCATCTTACACGTCAGTCCTGCATCTACTAGTCTGCTCCCTCGCCACTCCCCTCGTGAATGAGATTATGTCGGAGAAACGACTGTCAGGTAAGTTTATTTAAGTAAAGCCGATTTCAAATTTTTAATACAATGGAGTCTTTTGGGAAGAACAAAAGATGAAATCTGATTAAGGAAAAATATCGGTTATGTGGCATATCTTATGTAAATGTGATTTTTGCATTCATGTTAGCCTTAGGACCAAGTGTGATCAACTATAATCACACTACAGTACCTGTGATTTCAGCACACCTCATAACCACTTGCAGAGGCCTGGACGCTGGCCACCTTACTACGTATGCAGTTAAGTCATGGGAGAGGATGACTATTGCCAGTGGTTTTGTCTCATGTTCCACCACAAAACACATGGTAGTGACAAGGACTGTTTCTTGCAGGGTTTTCACGCTAATGACAATAAAACTATCATTCCACTATTGAACATATGTTGCTGGGCTTTTTTTTCTGTCCATTCAACAATTTTTAGAATGTACCCCATTATCCTCAGTCTACTAAGGGTTTTTAACTTTATAGCACCTATAGCTAGCAAGCATTTTCAAATGTATTTTTAGTAAACATTGTTATGAATACGACACTGTCACAGTGTTGGCTAATTTGGTGGATCACCTTCATGGATGTACCGTATTGAATCATCCTTGTGTTCTGGGGAGGAGCCCAGGAGGCAGTCCTCCAGATCTCCAGCTGCAGACCTGCCGCTTAAAGATCACCAGAAACCAAAGTGTTTTCAAAACTAAGTTTCCAAAACATAGCCTGTGACTAATGATGTCTTCCTTGTTTCTAGTGGCTCTGAATCACACAGTTCCTTGGTAAGACATGATGCATCTTTGGTTAAAATTTCATCGATTCAGAAAAATGTGTCGGAATATTGTTCAGATGCCAATGACATGAGCACCCCCCTTGCCCAATCAGATACTGGAAGAATATTTGTCAAAGTTTGTGGATTATTTGCTGATACAATGGCTACGGATACTTCTCCCTTTTAAGTTTAAACCACATTTCTCCACGATGTTCTAGATAATCAACAAAATCTTAAATCTGGACAGTCAACAAAACTATAAGTAAAGTCCTGATTCACAGCACTCGTTGATTTCCATGGTGTAAAAACCCTACCAGGCTGACTTCTAGTGAGTTGGGAAGATGGGCACAGGAGCGTGCTGTTAAATGGTGCTCTCATTCAGATGGAATTGGTGAAAATAAACTCAGGAGCATAGATTAGAGTAAATGTTGGCAAACAATTGGGAAGTGATGAGTATTTTCACCTGTTGTAAATTTAATTCCTTTAATTGCAATTTTATGTAATTTAATGTTTTCATGATGGTGCTGTTGGACAACTCACCTGCAGAATCACCAAAAAGGTCATGATTGGGCCACATGAGTAGGTTTGCACCCTCCAGAGCCAGCTCCAGCACAACCCTGACTCTGTGGTGACAACTTGTAGGGATTAGGCCGCAAAGGTGACACTTCAGTGTCTTTGATGGTGCTCTTCTGTCTCCCTCACTGGATCTTGACCTGTTCTCTGCATGGCATTTAGTGACTGCCTCACCCAGGCCTGGCTCGGATAGTCTTGTCCTTGGAGAATTTAACCCAGTAGCTCTCATAGATTTTTGTACATATGTCTGCTACAGCAAACGCTTTTTTTTTTAAGCCCTAATGATTACATGAAATTATCCAGTTCATGTATTTGTCCATTTCCCTATCCACAAGCTCCTTTAAAGATTGCCTGGTTTGCCACTAAGTTGCCAGGACCAGGTGCAGTACTTAACATATGGACATGCTCAGTAACCCTGGTTGGATGAGTGTGTGGATAACATTTTAAGTCCGTTAGTACACTGATGTTCCGAGCCTGCGCCCTATACTGCCTAGTGTATTTTTCCTCAATCACCCACCTGGTTCATTTTTAGATTATTCTGTTGAGGGCTTCTGCATTACTCTAGTATTTGAGCTTGGTTTCAAGTTTTCTATGATACTTTTGTCTAGTTTTGATCAGAGTAATGCTAGCTCATAGAAGTTACTGCATTTTTCTATTGGTTTATAAAACCTGGGTTTGTTTGTTGGTTTAAGTTTCCGACAGAAATAGAAGGCATCTGACTAAGAATGTATCATCAGAGAACTGTATTCAGAAGTCATTAGAAGTCATGTATTCTTGGGGCACCTGGGGGGCTCAGTTGGTTGAGCACCAGAGTCTTGATCACAGCTCAAGTCTTGGTCCCAGGGTGGTGAGTTCAAGCCCCATGTTGGACTCTGTGCTGGACGTGAAGCCTACTTTATTTATTTATTTTTTAGTTAATTAATTTATTTTGAGAGAGAGAGAGAGCAAGTCAGGGAGGGGCAGAAAGAGAGAGAGACAGAATCCCAAGCAAGCTCCATACTGTCAGTGCAGAACCCCACATGGGGCTCAATCTCACGAACCTTGAGATCATGACTTGAGCTGAAATCAAGAGTTGGCTACTTAACTGACTGAGCCACCCAGGCACCCCAATGGAGCCTACTTTATTTTTATTTTTTTTAATTTTTAATGTTTATTTATTATTGAAACAGAGAGAAATATAACATGAGTGGAGGAGGGACAGAGAGAAAGGGAGACACAGAATCTGAAGCAGCTCCAGGCTCCGAGCTGTCAGCACGGAGCCCAACACCGGGCTTGAACCCACGAACCATGAGATCATGACCTGAGCCAAAGTCGATGCTTAACCAACTGAGCCACCCTGGCGCCCCTTCTCTCTTTATCATCACTCTTGATAGAGCTTCTCAATTGCATTGAATTTTTTAAGTTTTTTAACATTATAAAAAGAAACCAACTAAGCCAACTGAGCCATCTAGGCACCCCGAACTTTCACCTTTTCTGATATAAACATTGAGTGCTAGATTTCCCTCTTTCTTTTAATTGTATCCTATAAATTTTTTAAATTAAACTTTATTTGAGATAACTGTAGATTCGCATGAAATTATAAAAAATATTACAGATACCATGTACAGTTTACTCAGTACCAAAAAGCACATCTTGCAAAAGTTCGTACGATGTCACAACCACGATGTTGACATTGATATAATCAAATATGGAATACTTCCATCACACCAGGAGCCCTCATGTTTCCTTTTTATAGCACAGACACATCTCTGCCACCCACACTCCATCTCAACTCTTGGACCACTAATATCGTCTCTGTTTCTTTATGTCATGTCAAGAATGTTTATATGAATGAATTATACAGGCTGTAATCTTTTGCAATTGGTTTTTTAAAAATAGATTTTTTTTTAAATTTTTGAGAGATAGAGAGAGACAGTGCAAGCAGGGGAGGGTCAGAGAGAAAGGGAGATACAGAATCTGAAGCAAGCTACAGGCTCTGAGCTGTTAGCACATAGCCCGACACGGGGCTCGAGCCCACGAACCGTGAGATCATGACCTGAGCCGAAGCCAGACACTTAACCAACTGAGCCACCCAGGTGCCCCCAAAATAGACTTTATTTTTAAAAGCAGTTTCAGATTGACAGAAAGATTGGGCAAGAAGTACACATATCTCACATACCTCCTTTACCTCTACATTAGAGTGGTGCATTTGTTACAATTAATGAACCACTGTTGATATATTATTATTAACGAACTTCCATACTTTACATTAGGGTTCACGCTGTGCCGTGCAGCTAGTTCTGTGGGCTTTGACAAACCCATAATGTCACGTATCCGCCCTACAGTATTACACAGAATGGTTTCCTGGTCCCAAAATCCCCGTGCTGCATCTACTCACCCCTGCCCCCTCCCACCACCAATGCCTGACAACCACAGCTCTTCTTACTGTATTAATAGTCTTGCCTTTTCCAGGAGGTTATTAGATTCCTGCAGTCTGTTGTCTTTTCAGATCAGCTTCTTTCATTCAGCAATAATATGCTTTTAAGTTTCCTCCTACCTCTTCATGGCTTGATAGCTCATTTCTTTTTTCTTTTCACTGAAAAATACTTCCTCATGTGGATGTAATTCTCCAGTCACCTATTGAATTGAATTGTGAATAAAACTGCCATAGACATTTGGGAGATGTCGTGACAACTGCTGGATCAAATAGAAAGCTAATGTTTACTTCTGTAAGCCACCGTGTCTTCCAAAGCGGCCGTGCTGTTCTTCAGCACGACCAGCAATGAACGGTCATTGCCGTTGCTCCAGTCGCTAGCCCGAATTGATTGAGTTTCGGCCATTCCGGTAGGTGTGCAGTGGTATCTCATTATGGTTTTAATTTGAAACTCCCTAATGACACATGAGACTGCCAAGTGGTAGTTCATGTGTTTATCTACCACCTGTATTCCCCTTTTAGCGTAAAGTCCTTCGTGTTTTTCATCCATCTTCTATTTGGATTGTTCAGTCATCTTTAGTGTAGTTTTGGAAGTTCTTTATATTTTCTAGCTGCAAGTGCCTGGTCATGTATTTTGCAGCTATTTTCTTTGAATCAATAGCTTGTCTTTTCTTCATCTTCCAAGAAGGTATTAGTCTCTTGTGGCTGCCATAGCAAATGATCGCAAACTGGGTGGGTAAAAAAACGGAAATTTATTCTTGTTTAGGCCTGGCAGGAAGAAGACAAAATCAAGTGTTGGCAGAACTGGTTCCTTCTGGATGCTCAGAGAAAGAACCTGTCCCGTGCTTCCCTCCTGGTTTCTGGAGGCTTCTGGGAATCTTTGTGTTTCTTGGTTTGTAACATATCCCTTTCATCCCTGCCTTCATGTTTCACATTATCTTCTCTTCTCTGTGTCTTCTCTTTGGTCTCTTACAAGGACACTTGTTATTGAATTCAGGCCCTTCTTGGGCCCGTAAGATGATGGGAGATCCTAGATTGCCCAGAACGAACCCAAGTGCCAACGTAGACTCCAAACAGAGCCTGAACATCTGGGATTCAGGAGAATCAGAAGAAAGATGTTAGGAATGATATATTTAACATGTTTAATTTCTCTGTGATAAAGGGAGAGGAAATTCATTTGGGGATTCCCAACTTTTGCTGCCAGATTTTAAAGGGAAACTGTCAGTGATCTAACAATATTGTTATTTTCCAGGGAAAGCAATTTTCTTATTTTGGGCATCGTGTTACTTGGGGGTCATTGTTGTATGATGGTCTTATATTATTGGTTGACTAACACCCTGTGTAAGAACATTTCGAAGTTTAAGATGGGAAGGCAAGTCTATGCCAGTTTTATTTCTACTAGGTAGGAAGTTCTGTGGTCCAGTTCCGCCAAATATCAGGATTTCAGAGGACTTGGAGGGCAAGAGAAGAAACTATAAGTGACAGACCAGCTATGTCACTGCCCTCATATGGATTCTAGCAGCACAGGATAGGATTGGGTTGATGACCCCATGGAATAGAGTCACAATGTCTCATGGTCCAAAACTAGCCTCAAAAGGCCAGCCATATCTGCTCCTTTGGCTTTTTTTAAATTGCCTTATACTATTAGAAGAAAGAGGAAAATTCCATCCCTTAGCTAAAGTTCATGCTGTTTCTCTGCCTCTCAGTCCCTTATTCTCCAGTTATCTCTCAGTGATACCCACGATTAAAAACAAGAACATTTCAGGGGCTCCTGGGTGGCTCAGTTGGTTGAGTGTCTGACTCTTGATCTTGGCTCAGGTCATGATCTCGAGATTTGTGGGACTGAACCCCACATTGTGCTTAGGATTCACTCTCTCCCTCTCTCTCTGCCCCTCCCCCGCTCTCTCTGTCTCTTTCAAAATAAATACACATAGGGACGCTTGGGTGGCTCAGTCAGTTAAGCTTCTGACTTCGGCTCAGGTCGTGATCTTGCAGTTTATGAGTTCGATCCCCATGTCGGGCTCTGTGCTGACAGCCCGAAGCCTGGAGCTGCTTCAGATTCTGTGTGTCTCTCTCTCTGACCCTCCCCCGCTTATGCTCTCTTTCTCTTAAAAATAGACATTAAATAACTGCTCAGCAGTACGGTTCCTTTACCGGGACATCTGCGGGCTGTGGCTGCTTCCGGTGTTCTTACCACACCTCGGGTCGCGAACCTTCATGAAATGGGAGACGCCAGAAAACAGTAGAACAAAACAACATAGAAATCTCTGAATCCTTCCACAATGGTGTACTGTTTCTGAAAACTTTCCTTGAAGTTACTGGTATGCCTGTGAATTTCCCAGTGTGACCTTGCTCATAATATAAACTGTTTTTTAATTAAAATTTTTTTGATGTTTATTTTTGAGAGAGATAGAGACACACAGCATGAGCAGGGGAGGGTCAGAGAGAGAGGGAGACAGAATCTGAAGTAGGCTCCAGGCCCCGAGCTGTCAGCACACAGCCCAACACGAAGCTCAAGCCCACGAACTGTGGGATCATGACCTGAGCCGAAGTGGGACACTTAACCGACTGAGCCACCCAGGCGTCCCCAAAATGTATTCCTTAATGTGTGTTGTAGTACAAAGAATTGAACATAAATTTGCACATTTGAAATCTATCAGTGCTGTCATTCCCAGATTACATGCTTGTGTAACCTGTTACTCACAGCCATGAGGCAGTTCCCCTTGTTTGGACAGTTTCCTAACCGAGAAGCTTCGAGCAGGATTGCTCATTCACCCCTGTGCTCCTCACTCACCCCCTTCAGTGGTAATCAGATATACTTATTTCTCCTTCTGGGCTTCAGCATTGAGCCTTCTTTGTCTTAGTTTCTTCCCAGGATCATTTGTCTTTAATCCACCCACTCCCTATTTTTCCGGAGTCCGATTTACATTTCTTTGACTAAGCACTTGCTATGGCTATCTGACTTCGTAAATGAAAGACAGCCAACATTCACCAAAATGGTATTGGGCATTTTTGAAATATAACCAACACACTCTCCATTTATACTTTTTCACAAATAGGCGTGAAATGTTTGTGCCTTTTATCTTTTGGCAAATTAATTAAGTCACGGTTATAGGTTTCAGGATATGGAAGAACCCTAGAATTCTTGGAAGGAAATCCCTTGCTGGGAGCCCTTAAAATATGCCTATGAATGTGTTGATTTGCTAGCTCCTTGGCTGACCTCCTGTAGGCACACTCTCCAAAGAGAGTTTACAAATCTCTATCATGTGGTCTAGCTCTATGCTCGTTAAAATACTAACCCTGTAATAGGATTCCACATTTTCATTCTTTTTCATGGGATTTGGGTTGTCACAACAGCTCTTGACGAAGTTTGCTCCCAGTCCCCCACGCCCACCTCCCGTGGAAAGTGGCACTTCTGTCCCCAGGAGCCCACTAGGTGGTAGCTCTGTGGACTCCAGGGCCATTGGGAGCTCCACTGTGAACTGTACCGCTCCGTAAGGTCACCAGTATTAGAGAATTTCCAGGAGTCCTGAGTGAAAGAGTTCTGGTTAATTAGATACCTATGTGTTGCTGAATCAGCCACTGCTTAGTGATTTCTTTGTAGGTCACAGCTCTTCTCGGAAACTTTGAGTGGCTCTGAAAAGAGCCTTTGGGTCAGTTTCGGGGTTTCCCCCCTCCCGTCCGGAAGTTAAGATCACTGGCTAGGTGTTACTGCATATGAGACACTACTTGCTCTGGACTTTGTGGTGGTGGCTCTCGGTCTTCTTGGGCAGCAGCACGGCCTGGATGTTGGGCAGCACGCCGCCCTGCGCGATGGTGACGCGGCCCAGCAGCTTGTTGAGCTCCTCGTCGTTGCGGATGGCCAGCTGCAGGTGGCGCGGGATGATGCGCGTCTTCTTGTTGTCGCGGGCCGCGTTGCCCGCCAGCTCCAGGATCTCGGCCGTC
>NC_043706.1:3834788-3843283 GCF_006229205.1 Suricata suricatta
ACCGGCGCCCACCCGCTCGGCGTAGTTGCCAGTGCGGAGCAGGCGGTGCACGCGGCCCACCGGGAACTGCAACCCAGCTCTGGACGAACGAGATCGGGCCTTGGCGCGAGCCTTGCCGCCCTGCTTCCCGCGCCCGGACATGACCTAAGCTCAGCTAGGCTCCACAATCAGGTTCCAGCGGAAAGAGTTTCCGTTGGGAGTCGGGCCAGGCCTATTTATAGACAGACAGAGGTTGTGATTTGCTCTCTGATTGGCTGATCATCCAGTGTCCAATCAGAGGACTTTCCTGGAATCACCTCATGTGCCTTTGTCCAATCAGATGTTGGCTGCCCGACACGTCACGAAGCTCTGTGCCTATAAATACCTCCTTTGCTTTGCCCAAGTGTCCGTTGCCGAGGGTATTCGAGGTGGTCGACGGTCATGCCGGAGCTGATTCCGAAGAGCGCGACCGTTTCCAAGAAAGGTTTCAAGAAAGCTGCGACCAAGGGGCAGAAGGATGGCAAGAAGCGCAAGAAATGCCGGAAAGAGAGCTACTCCATTTACATCTACAAGGTGCTGAAGCAGGTGCATCCTAACACCGGCATCTCGTCCAAGGCCATGAGCGTCATGAATTCCTTAGCCACTGACATCTTCGAGCGCATCGCGGGCGAGGCGTCGCGCCTGGCGCATTACAACAAGCACTGGACCATCACATCTCGGGAGATCCAGACGGCTGTGCGCCTGCTGCTGCCCGGCGAGCTGGCCAAGCACGCCGTGTCCGAGGGCACCAAGGCCATCACCAAGTACACCAGCGCCAAGTAGACCTCTTGTCACCAGACCAGCTTTACAATCCAACGGCTCTTTTAAGGGCCACCCACAATTCTTAAGGGACTGTAAGCTCATAGTTCGTGTATGTTGAGTATGTTTTCTATCTAGAGAAAGTGCTGGTTTTACAAGCAAACTTTATTTCTTGCTGTTAACTATGCTCCCAGCATTCAATATGCTTGAAAAAAATGCTCAAATGACTTGATACTAATTTGTTGCCTGGACTGTTTTTTTGTTTTTAATCTGCTTATAACTGGGTAGTTAATGCATTTTCACTTAACAGGGAGACCTGAGGTCTAGGTGAATCAGTTCAGAGGAGGGAGTCCTTTGAACAGAAAAGCTCAAATCCTGTGATCTTGGAGAGGCCCTCCCCTGAGCAGTGAGGGCCATGGGGGAATATGGCTTTTCTCTAGGAGTCTTAAGCACCTCTGATTCCCAGGAAAGGAGTCTGGAACTGGGAACAGGACAGTTTAGTATTCTCACGTTAGGTTACAGCTGGTTTACATGGGCTGGTGTGTGAAAATTCCTATGAATCTGACTACCTGCCCATTAACTTATTTGAGGTCCAAAGACCAGGGTTTCTTGACCTGCTTTTTATTTGAACATTCATTGCAGTCCCTAAACTGGGCTATTTGAACAGATGGGGGGTGGGGGCTTGAGAAACCTAATTCACAATAAATCAGGCTAACCACAATCTGCTGGCAAATAACTTGTTGAATGGACTCCCTTTTTGCATAACAAGTTACAATAGGATCACTTCCCTTTTGTGATCGGATCATTAAATTGGCATTTGTAGTATTACTGGACTCCAATACCAAGCTGTTTCAGGTTGGGTCATAATGGTATTTATCAAAATAGGATGCCCAGTATTCAAATTACAGGACTTTGGGTACAAGATCTGTTATAATCATGTGGACACTTCCTAGAGAACCCACAAGCATTTTAAAAAGATCAGTGATGGGGCACCTGGGTGATTCTATTCGCTAAACAGTCTGACTCTTCGTTTTAGCTTTGGTCATGATCTCACATTTTACCAGCCATGAGGAACCTCCTTGAGAGTCATTTGTTGCCCCTCCCCCACTCGTTCAAAGAGTAATAAAGGCGATGGGAAAGGACATAAGGAGGAATCAAATTATATAGTTAGAGAACTGTGTCTATCTGGAATCCCAATTTGTTCATTTTTATTCCCTTTTTTAAAAATTTAATATACATTTTCACAGAGGAAAAACCCAAACTTTAGCACCACTGGATTAAATATAGTAAAAGTCACAGGAGAGAAGTGTCACATGCTTCTGCACATAGTCACTAAGGAGATGGGGGGCCTTCAAGGAGCTCGGAGCTGGGACATCTGTGCCACACTACAGGAAAGGGACGGCGTCTCTGGTCAGGGGTCCTGGCTGCCCTGAGTGTATCTTATGAAACAGCAGGTATCTGCATAGCTCCCAAATTCTTATCAACTCTAGTTGAAAGGTATCATTTTTCGTGCTGGTTCTTTCCCTTTTTAGCATGTATTTAAGATTCATCCATTTTTGTAATGTGGATGAATATCACTTTTTATCACTAACTGCCCTGTTACACATACCACAGTTTGTCTCTGCAGTTACCTGTTTCAAGGGATTGGTCGCATCTACTTTTTAGCCATTGTAAGTAAAGTTGTTTAAATATTTGTGTGCAGATTTGGGAAGCCCTGAGTGGCTCAGTTAAGGGTCTGACTTTGACTCTGGCAATGACCTCATGGTCCGTGAGTCCGAGCCCCAAATTGGGCTTCTGCACTTACAGCATGGAGCCTACGGAGCCTGCTTCAGATCCTTCATCTCTCTCTCTGGGCACCACCCCCCTCAGTCTGTCTCTCTGAAAAATCAACGTTAAAAAATAAATATAAATATAAATACTTGCGTGCAGGTTTTGTGTTGACCTAAACCTTCAAGCCTCAAAGTATTACCGGGACCACAGTTGCTGGGTTGGCTGTTTAGCTGCACAAGGAACTTCTAGACTGTCCTCTAAAGTGACTGTGCCATTAAGCATTCTCACAAGCAGTGCATGAGATTTCTTGTTGCACGGCCTCCTCAGCATTTGGTAATGCCACGTATTAGGTCTTAGCCATTCTAATAGGTGTGTAATATCTCGCTTACTTCATATTTCCCTAATAACAGTAATGCTGAGGATCTTCCAATGTGTTTGACATCCGTATATCTTTTTGCTGAAACGTCTTGTTCTCTAACTGGGTTTACTTTCTTACTGTTGAGTTTCAAGCATTTTTTAAAATGTGTTGTGGTTACAAGTCCTTTATCAGATACATGATTTTCAAATATTTTCACCTATGGTCTGTCTTTTCATTCTCTTACCATGTCTTTAGCAGAGCCTATTTTTTTTTTTTTTTTTTGAGACAAAGAGCATGAGCGGGGAGGGGCAGAGGGAGAGAGGGAGACACAGAACCGGAAGCAGGCTCCAGGCTCTGAGCTAGCTGTCAGCACAGAGCCCGACGTGGGGCTTGAACCCACGAACGTGAGATCTGACCTGAGCAGAAGCTGGCACTTAACCGACTGAGCCACCCAGGCGCCCCAGCAGAGCCTATGTTTTAAGTTTCAAACATGTCCAATAGAAATACAATGTGAGCCACAAATATGTCACTTTAAACTTGCCAGTAACCACATTTAAAATAGAAAAAAAAGATGAAATTAATTTTAATCATATAATTTGTTTAATCTATCAAAAATATAATTTCAGGACACCTGGGTGACTCGGTTAAGCATCTGACTTTGGCTCAGGTTATGATCTCATGGTTTGTGCGTTTGAGTCCTGGATCAGGTGAGCTCAAGCCCCACTTCAGGTGAGCCCTGCTCCTCTCTCTCTCTCTCTCTCTCTCTCTCTCTCTCTCTCTCTCTCTGACTCTCGCTCACCTGCCCCTTCTATTTCAAAAAAATATAATTTCATCATGTCATAAAGATAAAATTTATAATTTACATTTTTAAAAAATTAGGTTTTTGAAATCCAGTGCATGTCTTAATTCCGACCTGCAGCATTTCAAGCGCTCAGTAACCACATGTGGCTAGTGGACGCACATGGCTAGAGTGGACCCTCTACCACACGGTCTCTCCAGGCACCCATGGCAGACGCACGAATCTGTGTATGCGGTCCCGAGCGCTCCAGGGATTGGAACAGTGGCTTCAGCTGCTTATCACTCAGCATCACCGTTCTGACATCGCATGACAACCTCAAAACTCCCCCGGGGATTCACAATGTCCCCTGACAGTGTCTTCAGTCTCCATGGTTCGCTGTACCCACAGGGCCTCCCCACTCACAGCACTGTTCAAGCCAGAATGTGGGATGTCTCCTTGTTGGTTCCTTTGTTCAACCTCCACTTCAGTCTGTGTGCAAGATACATTGGTTTTATTTCCTGCACATTTTTGTTATGTGACTACTTTCCACCGTCTCCGCTGTCACCTTTGTTGTCCAGACCCTGTCATCTATCACACACACGGGTTACTGTCCCTTCTTACCTCAGTGTTCTTAGTCTTGTCTCCCTAAAATCCACTCTCCACTCAACTGACGGAGTAGTCTTAGAGGAGAAAGCTTTCTGTTTTCACTCACCATTAACTGACATTTGCTTTCAATTCTGACTACTGAGCGGCAAACAGACCCGTCAGAGTGGGCGCACTGGTGGCTTTCCTGCCACGGAAATCACAGCTGTATCCCCAGCACGCAACCATGGGGACAGGTTTCCTGAAACATTGTTTATGCCCAGGAGAACCTCAAAATGTTGTCATTGTTATTTTCCTCCTTGAAGTGTGAATGAAGAGGCACAAATATTACTATACCAACCATTTTAAATATAATTTGGAAACTATTTCAATCTGGCACTGTTTTATTATTAAATAAATACGTACTTCGATATTTCTTCTAAGAAGATGTACATAGAATCAACTCTACGAAATCCACAGTACAGTAAATTAAGATTCCCTGTTTAAGGATTCCAACAAACAGCTTATGCACAAAGTAGACTGAGGACAGATGACATAAAAATAAGAATGCAAAATGCCACTAATATTCCACTTAGGATCAGGTGACTGAATCTTCTTTAGCTGTTAGATTTCTTCCTCAAGGCTGCCGATTCTCTGGAGGCAGAGTGCCATGGTTACCAGGGTGCCCCATTCTGTTCCTGCACATGTGTCTGCCAGAAACATCTTTTTTACAGTTAGTTAATTAATTAATTTATTTTTTAATTTTTTTAATGCTTATTTCTTTTTGAGAGACAGAGAGACAGGGCACAAGCTGGGGAAGGGCGGAGAGAGGGAGACACAGAATTGAAGCAGGCTCCAGGCTCTGAGCGGTCGGCACGGAGCCTGACGCGGGGCTCGAACCCATGAACCGGGAGATCGTGACCTGAGCCGAAGTCGGACGCTCCACCGACCGAGCCCCCCGGGGGCCCCAGAAACACACATCTTCATCATCATCGTTTTTATCAATGAAACAGAATTTCTCCCGTCGCTTGTGCCATCTGCCCCCTGATGTGATTGGAGATGAAGACTGAAGACCTTGTACAGAGTCATGCTCTTTCCTGGAGGGCGAATCCAAATCAGGAAACTCCGTCGTGTATCAGCTTCCCCAGGGCACCTGCGACAAGCTACCACAAGCTCGGTGGCGCAGGGCAACAATCTACTCTCGCACTGTTTTGAACACCAGGGGTCCGGAATCAGATGGCCTGCAGGGCTGACCCCGTGTGAGGCTCTGAGGGAGGACCCGCTCCAGCGCTCTCCCCGGGCTGCTGGTGGCCGCCAGGTGTCCCCGGCGTGGGGCAGTCTCCCTCCAGCCTCTGCCCGCCTGCGCCTTCACACGGCCCTCGTTCTGCAGCTCGGGGTCTGCCATGTCTCTCTCCTTTCTTACAAGGATACCTCAAATCTAGGATGGCCTCCTCCCAGGATTCTTAATTACATCTGAATTAGACTCTATTTACTCACAAGGTACAAGGGATTAGGACTTGAACCGGTCACTCATCACAAATTAACAAGCCGCCCCGAAGGTTTAGCTTAACATCGATTCACACAAAACTGACATCATGCTATCTGAGCTGAAGCGATTGACTGATGGACAGCTGGGAAAGTAACTCTCTTTCGCCTGGGGGAGTGGGCAGCCATCGGGTCTCAGAACCTCTGGGACTGGTTCTCGGCACCAGTGGGCATGGTGACCTTGAGCGTGTTGAGGCCCAGGATGCACTTGGGGGCTGGCATCTGGCCAGCAGTGTTCACCTTCTCGGTCGAGTCCGCGTCTTTTCCGTGCCTTGCTGACTCTTCATGTCTCTTTCTAAATTTGGATCAGCGTCCAACATGTTATTCTGCTGTCTTTTCAGTGTTGTGGAATCTCCTTGAGAATTCCCGTAGTACGCTGTTTCGCCAGTCACTTTCTCTAGAACATCGTCTTCCTTTCGGACACACACACTTTCTAACTTAGGTCCACAAGTTCGCCTTCCCTCTGCTAGTCTCCCGACAGTGAGGACGCCAGCCTATCTTCTAGAACTCCATTTATATTTCACTTGACTTCCACTAGGAGGGTGGTTACTTTTCATTTTGTTGTTTGTTATACTTTCATCTTGGTGACCAAGTCTCTCTTTTAAATGTTTTTAATGTTTTTTATTTATTTTTGAGAGACAGAGAGACACTGTGCAAGCAGGGAGGGTCAGAGAGAGAGGGAGACACAGAATCTGAAGACAGGCTCCAGGCTCTGAGCTAGCTGTCAGCACAGAGCCCGATGCGGGGCTCAAACCCACCAGCCGTGAGGTCATAACCTGAGCCGAAGCCGGACACTTAACCGACTGAGCCACCCAGGCGCCCCCAAGTCTCTCTTTTGATAATCAGTTTTTGTCAGGTAAAGTGATCACTCAGAGACAAAGTGGCAACTAAACGTACAGGCTTTCTATTTGTGCGGACTGAGTAACATACGGAGTGTCCAGGAACCAACACATTTTAAAATAAGTGACAGGATACGTCACATGATAGACCATGACGCACCTCTGTTATTTGTACAGTGACTTGTGAACTGAAGATCCAGCAATGAAGTTTGTAATTTATATGGTTACTCACTATTGACAATTGAACTGTGTTTTGGGGCAGTTGGTGTCATTTAACTGAACTGTGGTAACTGAAATTCATTTCTATCAAAACCACGCACCATGAGAACTGACTTTATGAACTAAGCACTCTGCTAAAGAGGCTAGGAAAAATAAAGTGGATCAGTGGAAGGTGAAGTGTTAAATAGCAGAAAACCTGGAAAAAAATAATTGGGAAATAGAAAAATGGTGGAACTGTTTTTAAATTTTTCATTAAGGTAAAACTATAATAAATGCAAAAGTAAATAGAAAATAGGAGAGCTGGGTTACTCAGTTGGTTAAGCATCCGACTCTTGATTTTGGCTCAGGTCATGATCTCGTGGTTCATGGGTTCAAGCCCCACACTGGGCTCTGTGCTGACAGTGCAGAGACTGCTTGGGATTCTCTCTCTTTCCCTTTCTCTGCCCCTCCCCCACTCGCACTCTATCTCAAAGTAAACTTTAAAAAAGGGGGGGGGGACAAGGAAGTCCTCAGGGAAGGTGTTTCTTGCTCTCAGAGACCCAGTAAAAGAGAAGGTCTCTTCCAGCCTTTGTCCCATCTGCATGGACACTTGGACTTGTAACCAGCATGAGGATTGAGTCAGGATGTGGAGAAGAATGAGGTGATGGGGCATCGGAGCCAGCACTCCGATCATCCCATCCTGAAATGTCTGTGCCTTTGGGTATTGTGATGAGCGACATTGCACCAACTTGTCCATTTGGTACTTCCCAGTATTTGCTGAAACATAATGTGAGGTAAAAGGTGTATCAGGTTTGGTCTGAAGAGAGTGGTTTTTATTACTATTCTTACTTTTCTTTTGCCCAAAGAATCCTGAGAGACTTCGGGTAAGCAGGGTGCCCTGCAGAGCGGTCACACAGTCCATGGGATGGGGGGGCTATGTGCCATCTGCTGTTTCCCAGTCCTCCTGGAGCAACTGGGGTCCCCGATGAGCTGCTGCTGGTCTTCATCACGTGGGTGCGGGCCCCCCACTGAGGCAGGCAAGGGTCTTACAGAGGCCTTCTCACTGTGCGCACAGGTGTGGGGCACTTTTTATTGAGTTTTTACTGCAGGTTGATTTATCAAGTGGTACTAAAGTTTATTTCATGCAAAGAAAGCATATACAGATTTTTAATTCATTTAAAATAAGTAGAGAAACCTAACATAGGGCCATAGGGAGAGGAAGGGGGAAAGAGAGTTGGGGAGAAAGAGGGACACAAACCATGACTCTTGAATACTGAAAATGAACCGAGGGCTGAAGGGGGGGCGGTGATGGTCTTGGGAGGGGCACTTGTGGGGAAAAACACTGGGTGTTATATGGAAACCAATTTGACAATAAACTATTAAAAAATTATATCTAAAAAAAGATGTGGTATATGTATATATATATATACAATGGAGTACTACATGGCAATGAGAAAGAATGAAATCTGGCCATTTGTAGGAAAGTGGATGGACCTTGAGGGTGTCATGCTAAGCAAAATAAGTCAGGCAGAGGACAGATATGATATGTTTGCACTCATAGGTCTAACAGGAGAACAGGAGAAACCTAATGGAGGACCAGGGGGAGGGGAAGGGGGAAAGAGAGCTGGGGAGAGAGAGGGATGCAAAT